>NC_066534.1:12440718-12523218 GCF_024679095.1 Eriocheir sinensis | reverse complement strand
ACACACACACACACACACCAGTATCTCCCTCATATCATGAAAACACGCAAACACATGACAAAGGAAAAACACTGTATCCCTCAACCATAGAAAATTAAGCAGTCTCTCTTGCGATAAAATTTGTTACTAAGAAGTCCGTGGCGCTTGTTTAGGACGCGCTGTGGTGACCAATAACAAATAGGTAAAAAAAAATGTAGAAACGGCGCCCTTTAGATTATACATGCAGTAACGAAGGAAATGAAGTGCTCAGGGTACAGACAATGAATACAGGGAATCGTTTCTATGCTTTCCGGTTAATTATATACAGGAATTGATGATGACAGAGATAGAGAAAAAGAAAATAACAGTCTGAGAATGTGAATATTGTTTTACGTAAATGAAGGAGACTTTTTTTTCCATTACTTGAGGGTTTAAAGGCGTGGCTTGGCTTGTTTCGAAGAGAGAGAGAGAGAGAGAGAGAGAAGCGGTAAGATGAAAAAAAACTATTAAAAAAGCCGAATAATAAACACGTTGCCCACAGCGCTCATAAACGTCGTCGTGGAGTCATTTTCTATTTTCTTTAATTTTAGGGTGAAAATAAGAGGCGGAACCTGCGCGGCGAGGCTCCAGGGGCGGTGTGTGTGTGTGTGTGTGTGTGTGTGTGTATGGCGGTACACACACACACACACACACACACACACGTTCAAGCGCGCGCGTAATTTCGGGTTTGGTTTTCTGCAATATCCTTGTCCTCATCTCACATTCTCTCTCTCTCTCTCTCTCTCTCTCTCTCTCTCTCTCTCTCTCTCTCTCTCTCTCTCTCTCTCTCTCTCTCTCTCTCTCTCTCTCTCTCTCTCTCTCTCTCTCTCTCTCTCTCTAAGTATAAACACGTCTCTTTAATAAGGTTTTGATATTGAGTTTGTGTCTAGATCCTTTCGCCTTTATTTACTTATTTTTAATACAACGCTTCACTTTTATTTTCCTCTCATCTCATTTGCCCATTCAGCTTTTTTTCTTACACCCTAATTTTTCTTTCCCATTTTTTTTACTTTACTGATTGTTTTCAAGGCCTTTTCTCTTCATTACGCCATCTTTCCTTTGCGTCACATCACTTCCTCCTGCCCTTCATTGCTGGACCATGATTTCCTAGCGGCAGGGCGTGGTCGGGTCTGCCTCCGTGGGTGTTGCATCATCGGGGCATGTATGGTGGTGGTTATTGTGTGTAAAGGAGTGGCGGGCTTACCTATATCCATGCCAAGGCTACGGCACCTACGGATTATAGGTGGTCAGTTGGCGCCTTCTCCCTCGCCTCCTCCTCATACTTTTCCTCGTCTCCATCGTCATCGTCATCGTCGTAGTCTCGGTCGTCCTCGTCGTCGTCGTCGTTGTCGTTAACGTTGACCTCCTCCTCCTCCTCCTCCTCCTCCTCCTCTTCCTCCTCCTCGAGTTCTTAACAATTTTTTACACCAATAAGTCTAACACCTTGCGGTCATTGCTGTCCCGACGGTTACCTCGTTTTCGTGTGATGGAAGGTTTTCATAACAGTCGTAACGAAACCAAGATTTTTCAGTCATAGGAGAGATGATAATTTTACCACTAAACTTAACTCTGCTGTGTTGTACTCATTTTTTTTCGTTGTTTAAATTCGTTCTTAATGAATAAATGTAGGTATTAAGCAGGGCAGTGATCATTTGGTGCTTCCTGATGCACCTTGCTTTCGAAATTGAATTTCTTTGTTATGCCTAGATGTTTTTGAAGGGATTTATGTCATAGTTCTTCCGTGCAGCCCTTAAGATAACAGTGATGGGATATCCTGTCAGAGGTGGATCAGCTGATTTTAATTTCCTTGTCCTTATAATATACAAGTTCAGGAAATACTTATGTAGTAGTAGTAGTAGTAGTAGTATAGTAGCAAGAGTAGCAGCAGCAGCAGCAGCAGAAGTAGTAAAAATATCAGCATTTATATTAGTTGTTCAGTATTCTTTTTGATTGTTGTTTTTGTCTTAGTCATCGGTCCATTGGTTCTATCTCTCGGGGCGTCCACTCAGCCTCTCCTTCCTGTGAGTGGATTAAAAGCAGCTCGGCGCCGTCCATTACAGCGGGGCGTCAAGGCGCGGCGTCCCGGGGGGTGAGGGGGCCGCGTGTCCCCTAGAAGGACGCCACTGTAAACATTACGTGTGGCGCGGCGATAACCGGGCGACGCCGCGCCACACTGCTGCCCGCCAGACGTAAACACGGGGAGTGGCGGTGCTGGTGGTGCTGGGCTGTTGTTATTTGTGCTGATAGGGTCACTGTTGGTGTTTTTTTATAGGAAAGGAAGCAGCTCAAGGTCAAAAAGAAAAGAAGAAAGCAAAAAAAGTCCGATGGCGCTGCTCCTGGAAATAGTTGATTGAGGAGAAAGAGTAAAAATCGGATGGAGACGTGTCTTGATGCTCCCCCTCTTGAAACGGTTTAAGTCTTAGGCTGAAAGAAATACATACAAAGGAAGACTGTTATTTTTTTTTTGGATATCTTTTATAGCTTTTTGTAGTATTTTGTTGCATTTTTATTGTAGATGTCCTTTTTTTGTTTTTGTTTTTGTTATTATCGTTATTACTCTTTACTGTTATTTTTTTCCCAAGGGAGACATCGTCGTATTGTGCGGGAGTTTATTTCTGCCAAAGAAACGGTCGAGAATGTTACGTGTTTCTGAAGTAATGTAAGAAATGCATAAAAAAAAATTGTGCTGTTGTTCTTTGTGACTCGTATGTTGGTCCACATGTCACACGTGTAACATTTTGTGAGGCCTGGTTTTTATTTGTTTTTAGTAATTCGCTGCCATGCTCAAGATATAACGCAAACTTGAAAAAAATAAGTGCATCTATATTCTGGAAGGATAACTTAATTGGCGGGTTGCTGAATAATACCGTTTTATATTTATATGTTACACTGTGCCATTCCTTTCTGTTTTGTTATATCTCCAAATATAATAATTTAATGTTTTCTTGCAAAGTAAATGCATAGTCTAATGGTATTTTTTCTCTTCGCAGGTATGACACACCTTCGATATTCTTCACTATAGATCTACGGTAATGTTCCTTCGCTTATCCATTACTACTAGAGGTTGACAAAGCAACAAGGCCGTGCAAATATATCGCTGAGTCTGTTACACTAATGAAGTGGAACAGACTCAGTTTTTATTTCCATGCCTTGTAAACATCACTCGCACGGAAAATATAGATGCAGTAATTGCTTATCACAATAATAGTTTAAGAGAGATGGTCCTCTTAACTTCATATTTTGCTTTACACTCTCCGTCACAGACTCCTCCTGCCGCCTCACGTCTCTTCTCTCATTTATTTGCGTGTTTTACTTTTCTCCGGGGATTTTGGTGTTGCCATTTATGCCGATGCCCTTATGCCTTTTATGAAGAGGAGGATCATCACATCAGACATTCGTTATCGTTACACATTAACTTCCTCTTCTTCCTCTTCGTTTCCCTCTACTTTTCCCACGTCTCCTCTTCCAGTTCATGCTGCTTCTTCCCGTCCTCATACTATCCCTCCTCCTCCTCCTCTTCCTCCTCCTCCTCCTCCTCCTCCTCCTCCTCCTCCTCCGCCAACTCTTTTTTCTTGGAGCTTACCTGTCTGCGTCTAATTAACGTCTATCACCTGTCTTTCCGCCTTCTTGAAAATATCTCACTATGCCAGAAATTCGACCAATTCCGCTGCCGCATAGATCTTTCGCCCTCATGTTTTTTTTCCTCTCTCTCTCTCTCTCTCTCTCTCTCTCTCTCTCTCTCTCTCTCTCTCTCTCTCTCTCTCTCTCTCTCTCTCTCTCTCTCTCTCTCTCTCTCTCTCTCTCTCTCTCTCTCTCTCTCTCTCTCTCTCTCTCTCTCTCTCTCTCTCTCTCTCTCTCTCTCTCTCTCTCTCTCTCTCTCTCTCTCTCTCTCTCTCTCTCTCTCTCTCTCTCTCTCTCTCTCTCTCTCTCGTAAATAAATGATGGCAATATGAGATTCACTTTCCACTAAGACTTTTTTTTTCTCTCTCTTAACCCCGAGGCGTAGCAATGTAGCAGCAGTCTATTGGTTCTGTATTCGCAAGTGTCAGCATCCCGAGGCGTATTATCTGAGGCTGGTAAGATGCTGTTCAACTAAGAGTCAAAGACGAGGTAAGGGCAGCAAATTGAGGCGGCAGCGGAACGGCGTGGGATGAGAATATGGTAGAAGACAATCAAAGGAAATCAATTCGCCGTGTATGTGTATTTGATAAGAGAAGAGAAGGGAAGGAAGAAGAAGAAGAAGAAGAAGAAGAAGAAGAAGAAGAAGAAGAAGAAGAAGAAGAAGAAGAAGAAGAGAAGAAGAAGAAGAAGAAGAAGAAGAAGAAGAAGAAGAAGAAGAAGAAGAAAGAGAAGAAGAAGAAGAGAAGAGAATGAGTGTGAGCGTGTGTGTGTGTCTGAGTATGAATGTGTGCCTGTGTATCTGTGCGTGTGTGTGTGTGTGTGTGTGTGTGCTGTAATTACGCGGTGCTCTATTCACCTGTCTCGCCGGTGGACAGGTGATGCCGCTGAGGGCCCGATGCAGTAATATCAGCGTCACCGATCAAAATAGAACTTATTGTAATGTCGACTCCGCCATTCATGAGTTGTGGAGGCAGAGCGACACTTCGTTCACGTCGGGTTTTTTTTTTTTTTTTTTTTTTTTTTTTGTCAAGATTCCGCTCCGCCATTAGTGTCAGTTCTTCTGTGGACGATTTTCTGTATATAATAGATTCGTGGGTAGATTTTCCATGGCCAAAATAAATCACTGTCATTTTTTTTCTTTCAGTCTCTGTCTGTCTGTCTGTCTGTCTGTCTTTTCCATGGCCAAAATAAATCACTCAGTCATTTTTTCTTTCAATCTGTCTATCTGTCTGTCTGTTTGTCTGTCTGTCTTTCTCACTTTACCAATCTATTTTTTTTTTCAAACACCTACACACACGCGCACACACGCAAACATACACATACATACTTATGCACAGATAGATAGATACATAGATAGATGGATAGATAGGAAGATACATAGATAGACAGATATATACTTAGGTAGATACACATATACATAGATAGATGGATAGGTAGATACACAGATACATAGATAGATGGATAGATAGGTAGATACATAGATAGACACATAGGTAGATACACAGATACCGAGATAGATGAATAGATAGGTAGATACATAGATAGATACATAAGTAGATACATAGATAGATGGATAGATAGATACATAGATAGATAAATAGATACATATGTAGATACACAGATACATAGATAGATGGATAGATAGATACATAAATAGATACATAGGTAGATGGATAGATAGATACATAGATAGATAAATAGATACATAGGTAGATACACTGATACATAGATAGATGGATAGATAGGTAGATAGATAGACAGACAGATAAAGTCGTGTTCACTCGTCCCCTGATGTCATGTTTGGTATGTTTTTGTTGTTGTTATAAAAGCCGCCATGCCGAGTCACCTGTCGTGTCCGTGTGGAAACTCAATTTTCTTACCTGTAATCTGGACGCGGCCTTCCCTCTTCGCTAATGACACCTGCCCGAGCCCCTCCTCATCCACCACGCCGGATATTTTCGGTCTAAGGGGTTGAACTGGATATTCCTGTTTTTCGTTGCTCACACTATTGGTTTCTAGGGAGTTGCACATTTTGAAGTCTCCATCGAGGCCTATGACCCTACTTGCAGGCGTCTTATGCTACCTACGCTCGTCACTTGTCCTAGATTCTTCAAGAGCGGAGGATAAAGACGCCCATCCATCCTAAACTCAAGTGAAGATGGCGCCACTATAAACACTTGCCTGCGCCATGACGGGCTGGGGCCGACTACAATCTAGGCCCCTCAAGGAGAGCCTACCGGCGCTATAGGTGTACACGTAAAAAATAAATAAATAAATAAATAAACTGCCCTCATCCTGTGACCACTCATTCTGTTTATTTGTTTGCAGGAGCAGCGATTAGCAGACTTTTTTTTGTGTATTTTCTTTGCTTGTCGCCCTTGAACTGTGTCCTTTACTGTAACAAAAATGCAGATCTCTCGTTCTATATGCTGCGCCTTTCCCCGATTCGTGTGGCGCCCGTCTGCTCGCATGCCTTACTACATGCCTCTTTTCACCATCAGGATGTAGGAGTGTTGTCTCGTCTTATCAACTTTGCCATATACATTTACTAATAGATGTATTTTGTAACAACGCGGCTGCCTCAGTTGTCTGTTGCCATTGTTTACGCGGTAATTATTTTCTCCATCTACGGTACCTGCTCGTCTTCCGCCGTCCTGTCGCCACGTTGCTGTGAACTCTTTCTATTTTCCACCATGTTTTTGTCATCTTTTTAAGGTACGCAAGAGTACGTCGACATGTTCACTCCCATCTCGTTACTCTCGACTCGTCCTGGGAAACTTTACCTTTTCTTTTTTTCTTTTTCAAACTGTACTCCGAAGACTACAAGACTCAAAAAAGAAAGTATGCTGACTCTTTTTTTAATTTTTTTTTTTATTAAGGAGCATCACAGTTTTCTTGCGACTTCTGCGACTGTGTATCGTACTTCATAAACGAAATATTTGTTTTGTTATTTTGTTTACTCGCACCTTCACGTTATGTCACACTTTCCAATTAAGGACATTTCCGTCTACATTTTTCTCTTGTCTGGTAATTGAAAAAAACACCAAAAATGTTCTCAAGACCTC
This sequence comes from Eriocheir sinensis, assembly GCF_024679095.1. NCBI lineage: Eukaryota > Metazoa > Arthropoda > Malacostraca > Decapoda > Varunidae > Eriocheir > Eriocheir sinensis. The sequence continues at coordinate 12,516,514 of NC_066534.1, read as the reverse complement.
TTCACCACTACTCTCTGTCCCCCCCCACCCCCACCCCCACCCCTCACTGTACCGTCCCTAGGCCCCCGGATCTCAACACCCCTCACTCTGCACACCCCACACCGTAACACAAACTCACAATCTCCACTCAACCATCCCATGCCCCCCTCAGTCCACTACCCATGCACGTTACCTTCTCCCCCCTCCCCCACCCCTCCTTTCCCATCCCACCCTACAGTCCTTGCTACTCGTTCGTTCCCAGAGTGTTCACAATCCCCCCCCCCCCCCTCCTCTCACCTGGCCTCGCCCCAGGTAGCCACCCAGCGAGGAGACAACTCAAGCAGTACACGTGGAGCACAATTTTATAGTTAATTAACGCGATTTAACCTCCATTTACTTGCCGTTTCGTATACCGTTAATGCCTCTAATACTGCCACTGATATTACTACTACAGCAGCAATGACGACAATAACAACTGATATTTACTACTACTACTACTACTACTACTACTACTACTACTGCTGCAATAATGATAATAACAATAGTAATGACAATAATAATAATGATAATAACGATAATGTCAGACCCACTACCCCCACCGCCACCACCACCACCACCACCACCATCACCATCTCTACCCCCCCCCCCCCCCGACACACACACACACACTACTAACCACCACCACCATCACTACCACTATCCCTCCACCAACTCCCTCTCACCATCACTACCTCCCAACCACTCCCACTCCCACCACCGTTTTTGCCTCCACAACCAGCACTCATACGAAAGTTACAATATTGCTAATCATGTCAGCCAGAGCCGAAAAAAATATATACTCTGCAAATTTATGTTAATGCACTAAATTTCGCTGATGTAATTTTAAGTTTAGTGTATACGTGTTGGCCTCTTCTTCCCCGGCGCAGGTATTAGATGAAAGCATTAATTTACCCATGCATTAGAAAGCTGGACGGACAATCGGTGGGCAAGAATGTGGAGCGAGTCACCTCCGGAGGATAAAGTTGACTAAGGTATTGGATCCTGCTTGAATGAGCATTGTATTATTTAAAGGTTGAAGGCTTCATTGGTTACAGGTAGACGTTAAGTGTAAAATTAATGAGTTCAGTGTGGGGGGGAAGGGGGAGGGGGGGAGGAGTGGGGGGCGGTTTGAGTATATGTGAGAGAGAAAAAAAGTATGAGAAGCATAAGAATTATAAGTTTGGTAAGAAGCTCTATACATATCCAACTATATTTTTAAGGGTAGAAATTACATCATGCAAATAATAGAGGCAGAAATCAACGTTAATTAGAGGCACGCACAAATGAACAGGTGAATAGATGGCGTATGTAATTAAGGTAAAGCAGCAGACAGGTACGAACGTAGACTTAAAATTGGGATAGAGACATTGAGTTCGTTTAAGGCAGATTGTATTGAGGAAGAGTAAAAGGAAGAGGAGTAAGAAGAAGCAAAAGGAGATGAAGATGGAGAAGAAAAAGAAGAAGAAGAAGATGGAAAAGAAGAAGGGAAAGAAGAAGGAAAAGAAAAAGGAAAAGAAAAAGGGAAAGAAAAAGGAAAAGAAGAAGAAAAAGAAGAAGAAAAAGAAGGAAAAGTAGAAGAAAAAGTAGAAGAAAAAGAAGAAGAACAAAGCAAAAGAAGAAGAAAAAGAAGAAGAAGAGGGAAACGATAACGAAGACATTCAGAAGAAGAACAAAGAAAATGGAGAAGAAGAAGAAGAAGAGGAAGAGGAGGAAGAAGACGAACAAGAAGAACAAGACCAAGAACACTAATTAAATTTTGGCGAAAAACATAAGTGCAAAAAAAAAAAAAAAAAAACAAGGACAGCGCGTTAAGGAAAAAAAAAATTAGTACCGAGGTAAAGTGAGCCACGTTAAGCAAAAAAGAAGAAAAACAACATTAAAAAAGGTTGCATGTGAGAGGGCTTGAGTTACCTCGTGTGTTGTCCGTCCGTCGTGTTGTGTTAGCGAGTGTTGCGCCGCGAAGGATAACGAGGCTGGGAAAACACGGAAAAATACGCTAATCTGGCCATTCTCTCTCTCTCTCTCTCTCTCTCTCTCTCTCTCTCTCTCTCTCTCGTTTTTTTTCTTTCTTTCTCTATCTATCTTTCTTCCCTTCCTTCCTTCCTTCCTCCCTTCCTTCCTTTCTTTCTTTCTTTCTTTCTTTCTTTTTTCTTTCATTCATTCATTTCTTTCTTCCTTTCTTTTCTCTCTCAAATAGTAGAGAGAGAGAGAGAGAGAGAGAGAGAGAGAGAGAGAGAGAGAGAGAGAGAGAGAGAGAGAGAGAGAGAGAGAGAGAGAGAGAGAGAGAGAGAGAGAGAGAGAGAGAGAGAGAGAGAGAGAGAGAGAGAGAGAGAGAGAGAGAGAGAGAGAGAGACTAGTGAGCTCACGAATAATACAGAGGAGCAGGAGGAAAGTCGGCCCCCAAAACACAGCTTGTAGTGCTTTCCTCCTCTCGAATGCAGCGAGTGAATGGCAGAGGCGGACTAAGCGTGGAAATGCGTTGCCAGATTTGTGGAGAGGCTGAAACGACCTGCACTTGTCTATTTGTGGACCTGAAAGAGAGAAGGGAGAGAGAGGAAAGTACATTGGAAGAGGGAGAGAGGGGGGGAGGGAGGGAGAAGTTTAAAGGGATATTTGGGGAAGGGAAAGGGAAATTAATAGGGATGGGTGCAAGGGAGAGAGGATAAATTTAAAGGGACAGGTATTGGAGGGGAGAATATGAAGAGGAATGGGGATACGGAAAAAAGAATAGAGGGTAGAGTTGAAGGAATATGTGGTGAAGAAAAGAAGAAAAGAATAGGAAGAGGAATAAAGAAGAGATTAAGGAAAGTCAGTAAAGGTTGGAAGATAGGAAGAGGAATGAAAATAAAATAGAAACGATCTATTTGAAAGGAGAAGTAGTGGACGAAAGAGGATAGCAATAGGAATAGGAACAGGGAAGAGAGAGTAGATGTGAGGAAACAGGTAGCGGAGAGTAGAGGAATATAAAAATAACTGGAATAGTAAATGGAGACTGAATAGAAAGGGAATGAAAGGGATTAACTGAGCTGGAGGGAGGGAGAAGGGACAGAGAGGGAGAATCAGAGGAGAGCAGAGTAGAAGTAGGGAAGAGAAATAAGAGGGAAGAGGATATCAGAAAGAGTTAAGAGGTTGAGAAAGGAGAAGAATGAAGAGACGGACAGAACAGAATACAGAAGGAAACAGACACACAGAGAGGCAGACGGGTAGAAATTCAGATAGCAAAACAGACAGGAAGGGAGAGAAGGAAGGAGACAGAGGAGGAGCGGTCAAGAGGTGTGAAAGAGGAGGAGGGCGTGATGTGGCAAGGGTGTCGGAGAAAGACTCGATGAGGAAATACATAAAAACGAGGTTAGTGAGGCCGACAATGTGACTCTTCCTGATGTAGTGAAATATGGAGATTGTGTATGGTAGAAATTGACATTGAAAAGTTAATAAAAAAAGGAAATCACCAAAGCTGTTAACGAACAAGAATGACAAAATGAAAAAGAAGGTAAAAAGTTGAAGTTAAGACTGTGATGAAAACGCATTAGGTGAAGAAAACAAAGAAAAGAGAAAGGACGAAAGGGTAAAGAAATGTATAGTGAAGAAAATAAAGACCATAGAAAAATAAATCACGACAAAATAAAAACAAAAAGGTAAAAAGATGAAGTTAAGATTGTGATGAAAACGCATTAAGTGAAGAAAACAAAGAGAGAGGAAAAAGTTCAAAAAATGTATTAGTGAAGAGAACACACGAGAAAAAAGTAATAATGTTAAAAGACTAAAAAAAAACAGCATTGGGACATAAGAAAACATTATAATATTAAGTCGAATAAGAAACGAAAATGATAACTCAACTTGAAGGAAATGAAATACAGTGAAAACACATAAATATTGTTTGGTGGAGGATGAGGACGAGACATACATAGAATTTCAATTGAGAGAGAGAGAGAGAGAGAGAGAGAGAGAGAGAGAGAGAGAGAGAGAGAGAGAGAGAGAGAGAGAGAGAGAGAGAGAGAGAGAGAGAGAGAGAGAGAGAGAGAGAGAGAGAGAGAGAGAGAGAGAGAGAGAGAGAGAGAGAGAGAGAGAGAGAGAGAGAAAGAGAGACCGTCACCCACCTCAGACTTGCATTACGTTGCACATTTCGCTCAACAAACTTTTTCTCTTTGAAGTTTGTGTGTGTAGTTTTTTTTTCTTTTTTCATCAAGTGTGTGTTGACTTTATGCAGGTGTGAGATTTGCTCTGTCTGCCCGTTTGTCTGTGTCTGTCTGTCTGTCTTTCTCTTTGTTTGTCTGTCCCAGTCAGGCCTGTCTTTTTTTTTTTTTTTTTTTTTTTTTGTCGGTGAATTCGTCTGTCTCTTGTTTCTATCTATCTGTATGCATTTGTTTATTTGTCTGTGTTTGGTTTTCTGCTGTATGTATGTATGTATGTATGTTTTTGTCTGCGTTAACCTGTGTGTCTGTCTGTGTCTTGTTCTTTATCTGCCTTTTTTGTTATTCTCTCTCTCTCTCTCTCTCTCTCTCTCTCTGCCAACATTGTTTTCGCAATATCCAAGCCCCTTCAACTTTTTAATTCCTCGTGTTTACCTTTGCAAGATTATCACAGTCAGCCCTGAAAAGTAAACAAAGGTGTTGCAAGGATCTCCATTCTTTAGTTTGGGGGTGAAGTGGAGGTGGTGGTGGTGGAGGTGGTGATGATGTTGGTGGTGCTTTTGACGAGTAAGATGATGGTGGTGGTGGCGGTGATGTTGAAGTGGTGGTGGTCATGATGGAGGTTTTATACTTTTATTAATTCCTTGTATGTCTTTCCTCTCCGTCCGTGTGGTGGTGGTGGTGGTGGTAGTGATGATGGTGATGGAAGTGATGAGAATGATGGGATGGGAATGATGGCGGTGATGATGTGAGGGGAGTATGTGATGATGATTGTGATGACGGTGGTGATGTAAAAGAAGATAGTGATGATGGTGGACGTAATGATTGCGGTGATGATGTGAGGGAAGTATATGATGGTGATTGTGATGACGGTGGTGATGTAAAGGGAGATAGTGATAAAGGTTTGGATGGTGGAGGTAATGATTGCGGTGATGATGTGATGAGAAGTATGTCATGATGATGGTGATGACGGTGGTGATGTAAAGGGAGATAGTGATGATGGTGAGGGTGATGCAGGTAAAGGTAACGATTTTTTTAATATTCTTTGGTGAAATAAATTAAGATGTTGATACTTAGCGGTTGTAAGATAATTTGTCACTTAAAGTCCCATTTTCTGAATAGGTAAAACTTAATCAAGCTCATCAATTTTATCCATTTATCCATGAAAAGCAACAGTGTCTCGATCATCACCATCATCAATAACAACAACATCGGCGTAAAAATAAGCTTTGACAAGACGCCGTTATGCATATTGATGACGAAGAGTAAACAGACGAGTAAATAAACAAGTAAAAACACACAACAAACTAACCACGCGAGTAAACAAAATGACATTTTTATGGTCTCTCCGTCGTTTTTTTTTTTTTTTTTCAGCAGAGGAGACAGTCCAAGATCGTAAAAAAAAAAAAACAGTAATGAAAAAAAACAAAACATACTTACTGCCCCTAAAAAGAGAAATAAACAAAAAAAAAAATGTGTATAGTGTTCTTTGTGTTTGTTGTTTTGCCTTCTCACGTGACAACACATACTCCAAACAAAAATTACATCTTCCTATATATTTCTTTTACTTACGGACAAAGGAACCACTCAGGCACCCTAATTTCCATAGAGCTTTCCTCAGGGTTCCTCAAAGGTGTACCCACTAATTAAATGGTTAACTCAGCAGGTGAAAAAAGAACTTAGGTGTTTTTTTAGTCTTCCCGGGAACATATGTAACAATCAGGTCCCTACATTTTGCTATTTTCTGGTTCATCCATTAACCCACCCATTACATCCCCAACTCACAGGGTGGATGAGCAGCTTGTGTCGACTCCAAAACCTTCTTAACCCCTTGGATGCGGATTTCCCACAAGAAGACATCACCAAGCTACAGGAGTGGAACAAAAAGTGGCTGCTACAATTTAGTGAAGAAAAATGTGAGGTCATGCATCTTGGGAGGGGAAATCCAGCATATCAATACCACATGGGAAACACTCCACTACCCACCACAGAGGCACAGAAAGACCTGGGAGCATATGTGACCAGGCTACCAGTGAAGGCGAATCCGTAACAATCCCAGCGGACGGGTTAACGTTACTCATTTACTTCAGAACAAAGGAGCAAGTCTACCACCCTCTTTTCCAACGCTCGCCCTCGTCAGGTTCACCCACAGGCACACCCATTAAGTAGTTAACACACACGGTGGATGAACTTCATGTGTGGGCCACTCGTTCACCGCTCCTCCTCGCCGGGATTCGAACCAAGGCCACCGATGCACGTTGCTGAGAGCGCCAACCGGAGGGGCCGCGTGTGGGTTTAATTAAGGCAAGCCACCGCACGCATCGCCTTTTTGCTCTATCTTCCGTTATGGCTGCGCGTCAAGAGGCGGGCAGCGGGCCATTAAGCGCTGACTTTACTGGCACTGCAATCAAAATATTTACTCCATACAGATAAGAGGCAATGGAATATGTATATGTTACCCACCATCACCACCAACAACAACACCAACACTACCACCAAAAACAACAACACCAACACCACCAACACCAACACCACCAACATCACCAACACCACCAACATCACCAACATCACCAACACCACCAACACCACCAACACCAACACCACCAACACCAACACCAACACCACCAACACCAACACTACCAACACCACCAACACCAACACCACCAGCAACAACACCACCAATACCAACACCACCAACACCAACACCAACACCACCAACACCAACACCACCAACACCACCAACACCAACACCACCAACACCACCAACACCAACACCACCAGCAACACCACCAACACCAACACCACCAACACAACCAACACCAACACCACCAACACCAACACCACCAACACCAACACCACCAACACCACCAGCAACAACAACACCAACACCACCATCACCAACACCAACACCACCATCACCAACACCAACACCACCAACACCAACACCACTAACACCAACACCAACACCACCAACACCACCACCACCAGCAACACCACCAACAACAACAACATCACCAAAAAACAACAACAACATCACAACCACCACTACAGTTATCGGCATTTTTACTTGTTTCCACTACCACGTCACCACCACAACACCCACCACAATCACCAACAACACTACTACAATCATTACTATCGTCACCACCATCACTACCACCATCACCACCAACAACAACAACAACAACAGCACCATCACCACCATAGCTATCGGCATCACCACATATTTCCACTACCATCCTCACCACCCCAATGGCCACCACAATCACCAACAACACTACTACTACCGTTATCATCACAATCATCACCACCACCACCACCAACAACAACAACACCATCACCATAGCTATCGGCATCACTACCTATTACCACTCCCATCGTCACCACCAAAACTGACGGTATAATCACCATCATTAATTTTGGCATCGGAGTCACCACCACCACCACCACCACCACTCTCACCACCACCACCATAACCAGTACCACCATTACTTAAGACGTTTCACTACCATTACTACCACAATCATAACCATCACCACCACCTACAAAAACATCAACCACAAACAACAACAACAACGATTTCAATCTCCATGCCACCTTACGTACACTTCCTCCATGAACCTTCATCTTTTTTTCTCTTTCCTTTCCTTCCTCTCCTTTCCTCCCTGCAACTAGACCACGCGTACTGTACCATCCTTCCTCCGTTCCCTTCTCTCCCTTCACCCCCCTCTTTCTCTCCCTCCCTCCCTTCCTCGCATCCTCCCTTTCCCTCCTATCCTCACTAACCTCCCTCACTCCCATCCTTTTCCTCTCTTCCTCTTTCTTTTATGTACGCCTTTCCTCCCTTCCTCTTCCTCCTTCCCCCTCCCCCTCCCCCCTTCCCCCCCTCGTATGTCTTTGAGGTGTGTATTATTATTTTCCGATGGCGTCGCTCGGCAAGAAACGCGTCACACTTTTGCGTCAATTAGGAGTAAATATATGCAGAGTAGTTCCTCCCCCCCCCCCCTATCTCTCTCTCTCTCTCTCTCTCTCTCTCTCTCTCTCTCTCTCTCTTATCTTTTTTGTTGTTGTCATTTCTTCACGCTCTCTTCCCGTTTTCTTTATCACTTCGCTTCCCATTTTCTTTATCATGTTTTATGTGCCCTTTGTCTCTCTCTCTCTCTCTCTCTCTCTCTCTCTCTCTCACCTTTCCTCCGGGTCGTACGTGCAGGTAACGTTTGCTAGGAGTGACTTAGCGATTCTTGGAGGAGGAGGAGGAGGAGGAGGAGAACCGACACAAGGAAGGAAGGAAGAGAGGAGAAGGGATGCAAAGATGGAAGAAGGAGGGTAAAACGAGGAGGAGGAGGAGGAGGAGGAGAAGAAGAAGAAGGGACATAGGGAGGAAGGAAGTGAGAGAGAAGTTACACAAGGAGAGAAGGAGAGTAGGAGGAGGAGGAAGAGGAGAAAGAGGAGGAGGAGAAGAAGAAGAGATTTAGGGAGGGACGGAAGTGAGAGAGAAGTTACACAAGGAGAGAAGGAGAGTAGGAGGAGGAGGAGGAGAAGGAGAAGGAAGGAGAGGAGGAAGAACACAGGGAAGGGAGAATAAGAGAGCGAGGGACAGCGGGAGGAAAGAGGAGTAAAGGAGAAATGAGTTAAAAGGAAAGGAATTCAGAAAAGGAGGCTCTGATGAAAATGGAAATAAAGGAGGCAAGAAGATGGAGGAGGAGGAGGAGAACTGAGGATAAGGAATTAATTAAGAGAAGGGGTATGGAGGAAACGAGAGAGAGAGAGAGAGAGAGAGAGAGAGAGAGAGAGAGAGAGAGAGAGAGAGAGAGAGAGAGAGAGAGAGAGAGAGAGAGAGAGAGAGAGAGAGAGAGAGAGAGAGAGAGAGAGAGAGAGAGAGAGAAGAGGAAGAGGTCAGAGAGAACGATAATAAAGCTAGAAAGAGAGAGAGAATTGACACATGAACAGGAGAAAGGAAAATAACCAGACATAGGAGAAAATAAGTTAGCAATGAGATGCGAGGAAGCAAATTAAGTGGATATTCACTATACGCTTCATGTTCAAGGTTATTATCCATTCCAGAGTAATAAACAAACCCAACAGACTTTATAATGACAGCTATGAGACGTGGCAGGAACACTGAACATTAGATGGAGTGAAGAAAGGGCAGAGGGGAAAAAATACAGGCAGGGAGGGAAAATCAAAGAAATCTGCGGTAAGATGGAGAATTAACTAACATCTTCCCTCCTTGTCTTGTGTATCGTTTGCATTTTAGTGAATAAAGAGAACTAGAAAAAAATGGAGAAGGTGAGGTATGAAGATAATAAAGAGCAAAAAAATGGAAGGTCTGAAAAGTATAGGAAAGAAAATGAAAAAAAAGAGAGAGGTTGAGTATTGGGAAGAATATATAAGAGAGGGAAATTTTGAAGTGGTGAAGTATAAAAAAAGATAACAGGAAAATATGGAAAATATGAAGTTTAGGGAAGAAAAAAAAGGAAAGCAATGGAAGAGGTGAAGAATGATGAAGACGATTAAAAAGAACAAAAAGGGAAAAAGGTGAAATATAGAAAAATTAACAAAATAAGACACTGGGAGAGAAGGCAACTACATCGTTTCCTCACCCAGGGTACAAACATTACTACCTGAGAGGGACAGAGAGAGAGGGAGTGAGAGAAAGAGAGTAAAGGGGGGTGAGGGAGGGAGCGTGTGTGTGTTGCGTGCAGGGTAAAGGTGGTGGGCTTCCAGGTGACTTTACTCTGCAGGTGAAGGTGTGGACAGGTAAAAGGAGGAGGAGGAGGGGGACTGAGAACGTGGAGGTAAGTCGAGGATCAGTGAAAGGGTGGATATGGTGATGAGTTTTGGTGGTGATGGTGATGGTGGTGGTGATTATGATGGTTTGGGTCGGTGTGGTTGTGGTGATAGGGGTGTGGTAATGAAGATGAGGAAAACACTATAAACGGTGGTAGTGACGTCTGAGGTAAGCGTGGGGATGGTGGCAGTGGTGGTGGGGCGGTGATGTATTGATGACTGCAATTGGTGGTAATGTTTGTGCATGCGGTGATCGGGTACATGCATCATTTAGTTTGTCGGTGATGGTGGAAGTAGTAGTGGTGATTGGTTACGCAAGTTGTGGTGATGATAGAGGTATGTGTGATGGTAATTGCAAGATGATGGGTGATGGTTTTCATATATAGTGGTGGTGGTTATGATGATTGTTATGGTGATGAACTTATGTGAGATTGCGAATATATAAGAACACTGTATTTGCAGTCATGGTGATAAGAAGCGCTGTTAATGTTGAAGAATATGGTTGTAACGGTTAGTAGCTGCAATAGTAACGAAAAATTTGGTTGTCTGGTTGTGATGGAGGTGGTTGGTTGCCCATATAGAGATTGCAGTGGCTGGGCGGCATGGGGTTCAGTGGTATGCGAAATTGGGGGCGAGGGGGAGGGGGGGGAGGGGCTGGTTCTTAGTTCTTTAGCAGAGGTGATGGTCTGATAATAGAGGCGAGGATGACGGTGCAATACATAGAAAACGGGAAGTCATGGTTGGCCAATGATGCTATGTAACCTTATTAGTGGGAGTAACGGGTAACTATTTCTTTTTTGCTGTGATGGCACTTAGTAATGACTGTAGTGGCATTATCAGAGAAAGAAGGAGGAAGAGGAGAAGGAGAAGGAGGAGGTGAAGGAGGAGGAGAAAGAGAGAGAGAAAGAGAATGATGATGATGATGATGATGATGATGATGATGAGAAGTAGGAGGAGGAGGAGGATAAAGAGAAAGAAAAGGAGGAGGAGATGATGATGAGAAGGAGGAGAAGGAGGAGGAGGAAGAGGGAATAATATTTTCACTTCAGGATCCAAGAGTTATTATTTTTTTTTTTTTACATCAAAGGACACGGCTCAAAATAATAAAAAAAGACAGTGATGTTTTTAAATTTATCAAGATACATGCATCCCTCACCTTTCCGCCGTCTTCCCTTTTATCTCCTAACCCTTTCTTCCCTTATTCATCCTCTTTTTCTCCTCCCATGCCCTTCCCTCCCTCCTTTATACTCCCTTTCCTTCACTCTCCTCTCCTTCATTCTCTCTCTCTCTCTCTCTCTCTCTCTCTCTCTCTCTCTCTCTCTCTCTCTGTTCCACTTTGATTCTGTCCTCTCTCACTGTATCTCCGTAGCTCTAAAATCCTTCCCTCTCCCCTTCCTTTCTGCACCCTCCCCTTCCTTTCCCCGTGTGCCTTTCTTTCCCTCTCCCTATAGTTTCCCTTACAGCCATATTCCTCCCTTCTTCATCCTTTTTTTTCCTTACCTCTCCGTTTCCTTCCCTCTCCCCTTCCTTTATGTGCCCTCCCCTTCCTCTCCTCGTGTCCCTTTCTTTCTCTCTCCCCCCAGTTTCCCTTGCAGCCATTTTCCTCCTTCATTCATCCTTTCTCTCCTTACCTCTCCTTTTCATTCCCTTCTATGCCATCTACCCTCCCCTTCCTTTCTCCCGTGTCCTCTTCCCTCCCCTCTCCCCCTTGTTTCCCCCGCGGCCATTCTCTCCCCTCACCTCGCCACTCCGACTCAATCACAACACACACGTTACGTAACAAAGCTTCATTTTACGGCTGACTTTGTAAGCAGGACTTAATTTTACGGCTCAGGGAGGAAGCATCAAGGGAGGGAGGGAAGGGAGGAGAGAGGGAGAGAGAGAGAGAGAGAGAGAGAGAGAGAGAGAGAGAGAGAGAGAGAGACACAAAACACAACCACACACACACACACACACACACACACACACACACACACACACACACACACACACACACACACACACACACACACACACACACACACACACACACACACACACACACACACACACACACACACACACACACACACACACACACACACACACACACACACACACACACACACACACACACACACACACACACACACACACACACACACACACACACACACACACACACACACACACACACACACACACACACACACACACACACACACACACACACACACACACACACACACACACACACACACACACACACACACACACACACACACACACACACACACACACACACACACACACACACACACACACACACACACACACACACACACACACACACACACACACACACACACACACACACACACACACACACACACACACACACACACACACACACACACACACACACACACACACACACACACACACACACACACACACACACACACACACACACACACACACACACACACACACACACACACACACACACACACACACACACACACACACACACACACACACACACACACACACACACACACACACACACACACACACACACACACACACACACACACACACACACACACACACACACACACACACACACACACACACACACACACACACACACACAAACAAAGCCATAACCAACAAACCACTGAACCACGTAGTCGAAAAATCAGGTCTCGCGGAGGAACTTAATCGACCAATGGGAGGGAAGGAGGGTCGTCGAAATGGACCAATCACATCACCGCATTCTGCCTCGGGGTTTGCCGCTTGACCAATCAGAAACGTCCATTGGTTTCTTGTGTGTTTTCTGTGTTTTGGGGGGATAGGGAAAGGAACACACACACACACACACACACACACACACACACACACACACACACACACACACACACACACACAGGCTTGCAAGTATAATAAATGTTGTATTGTTTAATATGTTTGCTGTCTCACCTGTTACTTTCTTATATTTTGGTGTGTGTGTGTGTGTGTGTGTGTGTGTGTGTGTGTGTGTGTGTGTGTTTTATTATGTGTGTTTCTGTCTGCTCTCTCATTCTTTCTCTTAAGATGACTAGAAGGCGTAGTTAGAGAGAGAGAGAGAGAGAGAGAGAGAGAGAGAGAGAGAGAGAGAGAGAGAGAGAGAGAGAGAGAGAGAGAGAAAAATGAATGGGCGTTGACAGTTCATCCGTTTCTCTCCTCGTCCTCTCTTTCTCTCTCCATCCCTCCTGCATTCCCTTTCCTCCCTCCCTCTTCCCCCTCCTCTTATCTACCCCTATTAACATCACTCCCCACACCCCTCCACCCTACCCTCACACCTCTATCTCAACACGGTCATGACGGCTACCCATAAGACGTACATACTTTCTCCTCTCTCTCACACTCCTCTCTCTCTCCTCTTTCACTCCTGTCCTTCCTCTCCCTTCACTATTTTTAACCACTTGGATCGTAAGAAAAGGAAGTGAGTTTGTGGAAAAGGTACAGGTGGAGGAGAAGGAAAAACAGTAGGAGCGTACATATAGTTGTATGGTGTAGATTATTTACTCCTTCCACACCCTCTCACACCCTTATAGTCATGAACCCATTTCCCTAACTTCTCGCCATTTAGCCCCATTTCCATATCCCGCTCCTTCTCTTCTCCCATATTTCCCCCATTACAGTGTTCCATCTTTCCTTGATTAATTTCTTTCTTGTTCACCTGGTTTACCTGAGTCCACTTAACGTTGTCTTCTTTAACCTTAACTTTCCCTTTTGCCTTTTTTCTTTCTCCTATTCCTTTTTTTTTTTTTGGTCACCTTCCTCCTCAACGCCATTTCCATATCCCACCTCTTCACTTTTCTTTTCTTCTCTCATTATCCTGTCTTTCTTCAATTCTTCCTTCGTTTCTCGCTTCACCTAATTTACTTCTATTTACCTTTCTATTTGGCGCAACTCGTATTGTTTATCATCCACATTCTTCGCTACATCATCCATCAAACATTCTTCCCATGTTTTTCCTCTTTGTTTACTTCTTTTGTCTTCTCTTCCTCCTTAGCCTCATCCTCATTCGTCATCCAACTCATCCGTCAGCTGTTCTCACTTTCCTATCATCTTCTACGTTTTTTCGCCATTCATCTTCCTCTTCTCCAGCATCCTTCATCTCCTTCACTTCCCTGCCCATCTTCCTTCACGGTACTGTCTTTTCTCCCTAAATTTGTCTTTTTTCCCTATCTCTTTGTTTCTTCTTCTCACCGTCCTTTTCATGCCCATCCCAGCCTCCTCTTCCTTCCCACCCTTCTCCTATCTCACCCCTTTTCCTTCTCTCTCCTTCCACAAAATGCAAGATGGTGCCACTATAAATACTCGCCTGCGCCACAACGGGCTGGGTCGACCATCAGGACCCACCAGTGAGGAAGCCTAACGGTGCAATAGGCTGCGATAGAAAAAAAAATTGTTCCATCTCATTGTTTTATGTCTCGTAGTGTAAAGTGTCTCCGATTCATCCCTCTTCTTTTTCCTCTTGTTCTTCCTATTCCTCCTCCTCTTCCTCCTACTTGTCCTCTTCCTCCTTCTCCTAAAGTGTCTTCCTATTCACCTCTTTCCTTCTCTTCTCCTCCTCCTCCCATCCTACTTTTCTTCTCACTTTTCGTCTTCCTTCTCCTCTTTCTTGTCTTCCTATTTCTCCTCCTCCTCCTCCTCCTTCTCCTCCTCCTTCCTCCTCCTCCTCCTCCTCCTTCTCCTCCTCCTCCTCCTCCTCCTTCTCCTCTTCCTCCTCCTCCTCCTCCTCCTCCTCCTCCTCCTCCACATCCGAGTGTAATAATGAAAGTTAACAAGGTTTCTCTCGTGTGTCCAAATGGAATGCGTGATGACATATGGTTATCATTCTTTTTCCTATTATCTTCTTGTTCTTATTATGCATATTCTTATTAATTAAAATTGCTCTTCATTAACCACATTTTCCTTGTTTTCTTTTTTTTTCTGGTTTATTCCCCTGTTTTGTGTCTTGGATTTTGCTTTTACATCACGAGGGCAGTAGTAGTAGTAGTAGTAGTAGTAGTAGTAGGAGGAGGAGGAGGAGGAGGAAGAAGAGTCAGAAGATGAGAATGAGGAAGAAGAATAGGAAGAGGAAGACGAAGATTAAGACTTAGAGGAAGAGGAAGAAGAAGAGGAGAGGAGGAGGAGGAGGAAGAAGAAGAGTCAGAAGATGAGAATGAGGAAGAAGAAGAGGAAGACGAAGAGGAAGACGAAAAGGAAGACGAAAAGGAAGAAGAAGAGGGAAGGAGAAGGAGGAGGAGGAGGAGGAGGAGAAGGTAGAAGCAGTAGTAGGCATAATCATCTTAACTAACACAAACACGGCTCTTAATACTCAAGTCCTTTCAGTGAGCCAAGTCGCGCCACTACGTACATTACCGAACGAGCACCTGTCCGGGGTTGTGTTCCTCCATAACTTTGCCACTCACAACACACAACAACGCAATGACGAAATAACTCATCCGCCTCAAGTGTTAATGTACGCCCACTACCCACTTCTGACTCACCCACACCCACCCACACACCAACACACACACGCATACGCATTCACTCACGCATACCTTCCCACCATTACTAAAGGGAGTTTCTTAATGGCGTCTTGAGCGTGAAGAGGAAGAAACACAAACATCTCATGGATCACTGTCACATGTGTACTGTACGCGTTCCTTACACTCATATTCTTCGTCTTCTCAAGGGTAATGGGACAGCTTGAAGTGCCCTCCCTCCAACCCCCACCCACCCTTCCCCCCGTGCATATGTGTGGGAGTGGGGGAAGGGGCTACGTGTGTGTGTGTGTGTGTGTGTGTGTGTGTGTGTGTGTGTGTGTGTTGGTATGTATATGGGATAGGTTAGGATGGAAATAGCAGTGACGTTATGTGGAGAAATGAGTGCATATAAGGGAGATACTTAGAATAGTGAATGTTTTTTTCTTTTTTAGATATTATTATGGAAGGTAATAGATAGTGTTGGGTGTGGATAATGTGGAGTGTGGATAGTGTGGAGTGAGGATAGTACAGCAGAGGAAACATAAGAGGTGGAGACTAAGTACATGATCGGAAAAAAAAAAAAAGGCGGGTGGTGATGATGGAAGGTGTGGTGATACGTGTGGGGCCTCGATTGGTTTTATGTGTGGTGGTGATGGTGGTGGTGGTGGTGATGGTGATGGTGGTGATGGTGGTGGTGCAAGTGAGAGAAGAGAGAGAGAGAGAGAGAGGTAGAGAGAGAGAGAGAGAGAGAGAGAGAGAGAGAGAGAGAGAGAAGAGAGGAGAAGAAGAAAGGAGAAGTGAGGAGAGTAGAGGAGAAGAGAGAAGAGAAGAGGAGAGGAGAGAAGAAGAGAAAGAGGAGAGGTGAGGAGAGTAGAGGAGAAGAAGAGAGAAGAAGAGAAGAGGAGAGGAGAGAAGAAGAAGAAGAGAAAAAAAAGAGAGAGAGAGAGAGAGAGAGAGAGAGAGAGAGAGAGAGAGAGAGAGAGAGAGAGAGAGAGAGAGAGAGAGAGAGAGAGAGAGAGAGAGAGAGAGAGAGAGAGAGAGAGAGAGAGAGAGAGGATCAGATAGACACCGATAACAGCTGAAAAGGAGACAAACAGACAAATACACAGACACACACAGACAGATAAAAAGAACCAGAGCGACAGACAGACAAACATGCAGCCGCCAGACAGACAGGTAGAGAGATAAACAGCCAGTCAGCAATATATAATAACTCATGGTCTTTATTAGTAAGGCGTGGCAGGTAAGGGGAGCAGGTGAGAGCCGGGTGAGAGGTGTTAATTAGGGAAGGTGGGCGCGGAGGGGAAGGTAGAGATAAAGGTATTCCAGAGTGGCGTGTGGTCAGTGAAGCGAGGAGAAATTGTATCGTATATCATCCTTCTATCTCTTTTTCTTGTCTTTTTTATTTTATTTTTCTTCTTCTTTTTCGTCTTCTCCTTCTTCTTCTTCTTCCTCTTCTTCTTCTTCTTCTTGGTGGTGGTGCCGGTGAGGTCAGAAGGTCAGAATGATTTTTTTTTCTTTCTTCGTCAATGAAAGTTGTTTTGTTTATCTTCCTCGTTTCAACACCGCGAATATTTTTTTTCTTTCCTTTATACTCTCTCTCTCTCTCTCTCTCTCTCTCTCTCTCATCTCGTCGCCGTGTATATAAAAAAAAGGCTGCCTAGTGTTTATTTCATGCATTGCGGCTCCCCACTCTTAGCTCTTTCGCGTTCTGGTACGAGATTACAAGAAGAAGAAGAAGATGATAAAGAAGAACGGTAAGAAGAAGAAATAGAAGAAGAAATAGAAGAAGGAAAAAAAAGAAGGAAAAGCAAGACTAGAAAGGAAAAAAAGGAGAAAACAATAAGATGAAAAGGGAAAGAAGAAACGAAAAAAAAGGAAATAAAAGTAAGAAAGAAGAAAAGAAAACAATAAAAAAGGCAGCAGAAGTAATATTAGTAGTGGTGGCTGCAGAAGTAGTTGTGATGGTAGTAGTGGTAGTAGTAGTAATAGCAGATGAATTAGATGCGGTGACAGGTTGAAGATAGTGATGATGAAAATAAATTTGATAATAACTGTAAGAGGACACGTAGCATATGGAGCATTACGGAGAGGTGCAGGAGGAGGAGGAGGAAGAGGAAGAGGAGGGAGGAAGGGAGGGAATGCAAGGAGGAGGAGAGGTGGGTAATGACTGGTGTACGAGAAAGGAAAGAAAATAAACAGAAAAAATACTTGTAAGGAATGAAATTTAGAATAGGGACTAAGGGTGAGGTAGAGAAGGCAGAAAAGGAGAAGAGGCTAATGGAAAGGAGAAGAAAGAAAAAGTGAACGAAGAAAGAAAATGAAAAGAAGAGATAAAGAAAACGGGAGGAGGTATCTGTAGCAGTGAGATAACTTAAAGCAAAATATAAGACTAAAGAAAAAAGACGGAAAGCCAAATGAAGAGAGTAACAAAAACAGCAGCGGCAAGACTGGAAGCAATTGAACAGAGAAGCAATAGGCGGCTGGCAAGATCAAGGGGAGGAGAGACAGGGAAGAGGAGGAGGAGACAGGGAGGAAGGGAAGGCAGGGAGGAAGGGGAGTCAGGGAGGAAGGGGAGGCAAGGAGGAAGAGGAGTCAGGGAGGAAGGGGAGGTAAGGAGGAAGAGGAGACAGGGAGGAGAACGGTGGCGAGTCAGGCCGGGTGTTTGAGTGGCCGGCCGGGTACTTTCTCACCTAATATGTTTGTGCCTACCGTGAGGGCGGGGCCTTGGGAACAGGTACCTGCCTAGCCACACACCGGTAATTAATGGCTATTGAACGGCGGGACGCTGGGCATGGGCAGGCAAGGGCGGGCAGGGGGAAGGTGATGGAGGGGGTGATAAAGCCGGTGGGGGAGGAGGATGGGAGGTGATGGGCTATTAGAACACAAGAACAAAAACAAAAAAAAGACAGGAGATGTAAGATGTTGGACTATTAGAAGAAAAAAAAACAAGAGCAAAATGAAAGAAGAAGAGGAGGTAATGTGGTGGGCTACTTAAATAAACAGAAAAGCAAAATAGGCTGTGATGTCATGTGATGTGCTACTAGAACACAAACAAAAATAAGCAGGAGGGTGTGAGGTGACGGACTATCAGAACACTATAGCATAAAAGCATAAAGAGTTTACATGGTTCTAGTCTGCCTGTGAAGCGACACCCTCCAGCGCCACCTGTCCTCCCTGATAAATTCATCTTGCCTTTTCTTGGTGGTAATTATTTTTTTTTTTGGCTTTCACCACATGACTTCCAAGTCTGTTCCACTCATTCACCGCTTTGTATTTAAATTCTGAAGTGTAAATCAAATTTAATAAAAACCCTCAATATGTGTCCTTCTCTGCTCTCTTACCACCATAATCTTATTAACATCCTTCACTTAATCATAAGTTTTGATCAAACTCACTCACACACATAATAATATAGATTTAAATATATAGGCCAAACCTTTTAAGGCAAGTTTCTCAAATCGTAAATTATTTTCATCCTCCTCCTTAGCACAGATTCCAACATGATGATGATCATTATATGATAAAAAATTAGAATGGCACTGCTTATTCGAGATGAGGTCTAAGTAATGCTAGATATACATCGTGAGATTCAGCGCTTTCTGCTGCTAAAGCTTCTTAAGATGAAACCCAGTACGCCATTTGCGAGATTATATTTGAGCACGCTAGTTCCCTGTAAGGAGATCAATGTGTGTGTGTGTGTGTGTGTGTGTGTGTGTGTGTGTGTGTAATTGGGAAAAGAATTAGAGGACGAGATTGAGAGAGACGATGATGAGAAGGAGAAGGAGAACGAGGTAAAGGAGAAGTAGGAGGAGTAGGAGTTGGAGGAGTAGGAGTTGGAGGAGTAGGAGTTGAAGGAGTAGGAGTTGAAGGAGTAGGAGTTGAAGGAGTAGGAGTTGAAGGAGTAGGAGTTGAAGGAGTAGGAGTTGAAGGAGTAGGAGTTGAAGGAGTAGGAGTTGAAGGAGTAGGAGTTGAAGGAGTAGGAGTTAGAGGAAGCGGAGAAGGAGGAAGACGACGAGGCGGAGTAGCAGTAGTCGGAGGAGGAGGAGGAGGAGAAAAGGGAGGAGCACTTTGCATACTACAACACGAACTCGGCCTCCCTCTCAGCCGCAGACAAGCACCGCTCCTGTGTCACTGTCGGGCGGGGAAAAAACACGCTATGCACACAAGTAGAAAGTCTGATCGGGATCGTAATAAAAACAATGTTGCTGCATAAATATAGAGAGGACGAGAGTGTCATAAGATTAAAAACAAACTGCAGCTTGCTAATAAAGAGCCTTGACAAGATATCCAGGTTTGTTATCGTGTTAATCAAGAACACTGAATTATAACCACGAGACTTTCTACTCAAGCCCATCCTCATCCTGTTCAGCTCACTAGTGCAGGAATTAAACGGCATCTTCTGTCATCTTCGCATCGAAAACATATGAAACAACCATCACTCTACTCTTCTCTACTCTACTCTCTTTCGGCCACCTCTTTTGATTCTTTTTTGTTTAGGAGCAGCGAGTAGCGGGCTTTTTTTTATTATTGTTTCCTTTTTTTGTGCCCTTGAGCTGTCTCCTTTGTTGTAAAAAAAACTGTACTTCTTCTTTCCTGTGACTCTTTGAAGGGTGAGGATCATGACCATATTTGCGAGGACTTTTCAGCTTCATTCGTATGCTCAACAAGTCGCTGGCAGTTTACTTGTTTAAACCTTTAGTGTGCCTCTTACTTTAAAAAAAAAATAATGTTTCTCTCTACACTTGACATTGCAACCCAAATCACTTAACGTAAATTTTGGAACATAAGAGTACCTACCATGAATAGGCATCCAAAGGGCCTAGATATTAAAGGCAAGACCTGTGCAAAATATTATACTTATCATGCGACGCAGAAGTGACTGATTTTTTTTTCTAACCTCACGCTTGCTTGCTTGTGTGTGTGTGTGTGTGTGTGTGTGTGTGTGTGTGTGTTTGTGTGTGTGTGTGTGTGTGTGTGTGTGTGTGTGTGTGTGTGTGTGTGTGTGTGTGTGTGTGTGTGTGTGTGTGTGTGTGTGTGTGTGATTGTTTGTATGTGTGATTGTGTGTGTGTGTGTGTGTGTGTGTGATTGTGAGAGAGAGAGAGAGAGAGAGAGAGAGAGAGAGAGAGAGAGAGAGAGAGAGAGAGAGAGAGAGAGAGAGACTGTGTGCTCGAAATGAGCTAAAATGGAGATTAATTTGCAACCGACGTGGGGACCCGAGCAAGGAAAGTTTCTCTCTCTCTCTCTCTCTCTCTCTCTCCTGCTCCCTTATATGAAAATCGATTAAAAACAAATCACCGGGTCACTGAACAAGAAAAAAACAAATACATGTTCCAGGATTTCGTTCACAGCTTCTGTTTAGGATGTTATCAGCGAGAGAGAGAGAGAGAGAGAGAGAGAGAGAGAGAGAGAGAGAGAGAGAGAGAGAGAGAGAGAGTTAGTGATTATTTTCCCGAACTCTTTATTTACCATTATCATTATTAGTATTATGAATTTTGTCGACATCCTCTTTCATTGCATAGTAGTGAAGGGCGTGATAGTAGAAGTAGTAGTAGTAGTAGTAGTAGTAGTAGTAGTAGTAGTGGTAGTAGTAGTAGTAGTAGTAGTAATAGTAAGACGCACCAGTTGCATTCCTCAATAGCGATCTTCTCCTACACTCCTTTCCTTTCGCCTAATAAAACAAAAAACAAAACAATGACTAGGGCCGTTAAGAGCCAGCCAAGGGAGTGTGCACGTTGACTTAAGGGCTGGAGTGTGCTCTTTCTAATCAGCTAAATATTATCCAAAGTTACAAGGCGATTCCAACACTTTATAATGCACAGTGATCGTTTTTATTTAGTATATGAGGCTGATTCGCTTTTCTTTTTCTTTTTCTTTATTTTTTTACTTGTCTGAAATGTGGTTGTAGTTGTAGTAGTAATGGTGGTTGTCTTTAGAGGGTTGGGTCTCTCTCTCTCTCTCTCTCTCTCTCTCTCTCTCTCTCTCTCTCTCTCTCTCTCTCTCTCTCTCTCTCTCTCTCTCTCTCTCTCTCTCTCTCTCTCTCTCTCTCTCTCTCTCTCTCTCTCTCTCTCTCTCTCTCTCTCTCTCTCAGATAGATTGGATATTACCTTTAAAAAGACCCACTTTTTTTTTCTGTTTGCGTCTTTTCAACTTTCTTTTCCTCCCTCTCTCCTCCTTATTCTCCTCCTCCTCCTCTTCCTCCTGCTCCCCTTCCTCCTTCTTTTCCTCCTCCTCCTCCTTCTTTTTATCCTCCTCCTCCTCTTCCTCCTGCTCCCCTTCCTCCTTCTTTTCCTCCTCCTCCTCCTTCTTTTCATCCTTCTCCTCCTTATATTCCTTTTCCTCCTCTTCCTTCTCTTCCTTTTGCTCGTCTTCCTTCTCCTCTTCCTCCTCCTTCTGCTGCTCGTCCTCACAAAAACTAGCCTCCACGTGTGACTCTCAAGGCGGTAGTGGCGGCGGCGTTGCGGTCATCACGCGCCGCCTGACCGCCGAGGATGACCGCCGAAAGCTGGGAGGAGGGCGGAGGTTGTGCTAATATAAGAACATAAGAACGTAAGGAGTCTGCAAGAGGCCGGTTGGGCTATACAAGGCAGCTTTTTTTTCCTCATTCATACTTATCAATATGCTACCTATCCCCTCTACCACCACCCCGCCACTTTTTATTCCCAGCATTCTTCATTCTCCATTCTGTTTCTCCATTCATTTCTCACCTCCACTTTTCCTCTGCTTCTTCTTCCTCTTCTTCCTCATCCACACCTTTCTCAACATCCTCCTTCTCCCTACACCACCACCACCGCCGCCGCCGCCGCCTCCACCCACGGGCCAGAGCATAGCAGCTGATGAGCCGAACAGAGGCGCGGAGAGCCATCTGACGGCGCACCTCGTAACGACCCACATAAACAAACAGTCGAGGGCCGCGTGTTTGCCCAGCGGACGGGCGGAAGACATTACTAAATACTCAGCGGCCTGCGGACAACGCTGAGCCGAGTTAACGGTGGCTTGAATCCTGGTTTGTGGACGCTGATGTGCTGACTCCCTTTCGTGGGCTGATTAATGGAAGACGGAGGGTTTGGGGGCTGGTCCGTGGGTCTCTTGGTTGTGGGGGAGGGGATGGTTGTTAGGGGACGAGAGAGGATGGAGGGAGGGGATAGATTTGGGTCTACTATTTGGGGGGGTTGGAGATGTGGAGGGACGGAGAGAGAGGAGGGAAATGATAGGGTTAGCTTGCGAGGTCTTTGTTAGGGAAAGTTTTTTTTTTTTACAACAAAGGAGACAGCTCAAGGGCACAAAAAAAAAGGAAACAATAATAAAAAAAAACGCTACTCGCTGCTCCTAAAAAAAAAAAAAGAATCAAAAGAGGTGGCCGAAGGAGAGGTCAATTTCGGGAGGAGAGGTGTCCTGATATTAGGTTGTATAGGTAGGTATATAGGCTTCTTAAGTTTGTGTGTTAGGGTTTTATTTGTGTTTATTCGTCCATCTGTTATATTTCTGTTTCCGTGTCTTGTCTCAGTCTCTGTCTGTTTCGTCATATATTTCCAACTCCTGTAGATCACGTCAGGGAATTAGAGGTGATGGCCATGGTGGTGGTCGTGATGGAGTGCGTGGCGGTGTTGAAGGACGGAGTTGAGGGAGTAGATAAGTGAACCACCGTGAGTGTTGGGTTGTGGTAATTGTGTTGATATAATGAAGGTGATGGTAATGGTGGTGGTGGTCAAGGTGGGAGAAGGGGAGAGTTCTTAAATGCCGTCTCGTTGATATTCTGTTTTCTTTTCATTTGTCTCCTTCATTACCTCCCTCCCTCCCTCCCTCCCTCTCATTATGCCTTCCTCAACTTTCTCTTCGTCATTCCTCTCTCCCTTGCCTTACCTTTCAGCCATATTTTCCTCATTGTTTCTCTCCTCTCTCATATGATCTTTTTCTCTCTCATCCTCATTACCCCCCCCCCCCCTAATTAATTTCATACACACTTTCCCTTCCATCCCCTTTTTTTCCAGTATATTTTGCACCCATTTGCCTCCTCTCATTTACCTGTCCATTCCAATAACGCCTATTTTCTGCTGTTAACTCCACTTTAATTTCCTTCTTGTCATTCCCATTCATTGTCAGTACCCCTCTCTCTCTCTCTCTCTCTCTCTCTCTCTCTCTCTCTCTCTCTCTCTCTCTCTCTCTCT
Source organism: Eriocheir sinensis (assembly GCF_024679095.1). Lineage (NCBI taxonomy): Eukaryota > Metazoa > Arthropoda > Malacostraca > Decapoda > Varunidae > Eriocheir > Eriocheir sinensis. Next base: position 12,492,906 of record NC_066534.1, on the reverse strand, counting down.
CTCTCTCTCTCTCTCTCTCTCTCTCTCTCTCTCTCTCTCTCTCTCTCTCTCTCTCTCTCTCTCTCTCTCTCTCTCTCTCTCTCTCTCTCTCTCTCTCTCTCTCTCTCTCTCTCTCTCTTCCCCCCCTCACCTGCCCCTCCTACCACACCACACAAGGGTATCATAATCATTACTGCTGAACTTCTCTCCAATCAAATACACGACGCATTTGAACCATTCTGCAGATGACTGTCTCGCCCGGAATGGCTGCGACGAATTTGGCTTATTCAATTAGAGTTTCTGGAGCACGCGGAGAAATGTCAATGAGAGTAACCGATTATCCAACACCGAAAAAAAATAATAAGTAAGTATGTAAAAGAAGGAAAGGCTTAATGAAGGGTTTGTTTCTTGAAGGTCTTCCAGTTAAGGTTTAAGTGTTGCTCTCGTGTTCCTTCAGTTTGCAGTGTCATGGAAAAATATATATATTTGTTTTACATTAATGGAAGAAGCTCAAAGGAAAAAAAAAGCAAACAAAAATAAATAGTTATGGGAAAATTCTCCATTAAAGTTGATTATATTTTTGGGCTTCGGGAAGAAGTTTTTGATTAAAAAACGAGAAATCAGCAGGAAAAAATATAGATTTATTCATATATACGTGATGTTCCTCGTCCTTCTCTGCTGCATATGTCCTCACGCACGCAAGCACACACACACACACACACACACACACACACACACACACACACACACACGGACCTGTCTCATTCATCCCCTCACTCCCGTGCATGTCATCTCCCCTTTCCCTCACCACCACCACCACCACCACCACCACCACCACCACCACCTCCTCCTCCTCCTCCTCCTCCTCCTCCTCCTCCTCCCACCACTCAACACCGGCCACTTCCTACTTCACTGCATACCTCCACCACCGTGAAAGATTCAACACTGTCGCATCCTTGTACCTTATGCCAAGCCAAAAGCCTCACCGTTGACATCACATACTTCACCACCACAATTATCACCATCACCGCTAATCCCCCCCCCACCCCCCCCCCCCAACCACAACATCACCAACATCTCAAGCATTACCACTCCCACTGCCATCATTAACGTCATCCCTATAATTTTTCATCGCCACTGACCATCACCACCAATGTTACCACCATCACAAGCCTTACCACTACCATTACCACCTCCTTAAGCATTAGCACGATCACTGTCATCACCACCGCCACCACCACCTTCCACATCACTAATGTCACCATTCCAACCACCACCACCACTTTTGTCACCACCACAATTATCATCAATACGAAAACCAAATAACCTCCATACTGTCAATTGGACGTCACACACACACACACACACGCACACGCACGCACACACACACACACACACACACACACACACACACACACACACACACAGGTACAAAGCTAACTGTTTTTTAATGTAGTTTGATAATTGATTTGATATTTACAATTGGAGTCCGTTGTGCAGGATTTCTCTCATCACTTAGCTACAAAGAAAAACAACAACAACAACATTTAACATTTAGAGAGAGTATAATGTTGCTGAATAATTGCATTTTGTTTTGTCAACTCTCTAATTTTATCTTTTTTCCTTTATTACAGGTACGTGCTGTGTGGAGGAATTTAGAGAAAGGCGACATGTAAGTTTCTGTGTGTGTGTGTGTGTGTGTGTGTGTGTGTAAGGCAGTAACTGGTTGGCTTGACTACCTACCTGCCTGCCTTCTTGTCTCTCACTCGCATTGTCAGCCGTATAAAAAAAAATAATAAAATGTATAATAAAATAAAAGGTCTTGGCCGCTCCCCACCCGGCGCCGCGCTACTCTAAACGGACTGCGAGTGGCGAATGTTTGTGTCGCTTTGTTTAATTATTTATACACGCCTGCTGGACCCTCCCGTGTGTGTGTGTGTGTGTGTGTGTGTGTGTGTGTGTTTACCGTATTTGGTTTACCGCCTGGTTTACACGTGTCCAAGGATCTTCGTCCAGGTTCACTTTAATTTGGAGCTTACGGTGTTTCTCTCTCTCTCTCTCTCTCTCTCTCTCTCTCTCTCTCTCTCTCTCTCTCTCTCTCTCTCTCTCTCTCTCTCTCTCACACACACACACACACACACACACACACTCACTAATGCACACTCTTACCTAGCCTGTCAGTCGCTTCTTGCAGATTTCCCTCACCCAACGTGTTATGTTAAGTCCATGTCCGAGGGGCCTTTTTAAGCGTTCTCTTACCTCTCCCCCTCCCTCCTCCATCCCTCCTCGCATGTCTCTCTGTTCTCCATCTCCCCGCCTTCACCCCATGTCACTTCACATGCACGCACCCTCATTTCCAGGCAGCTCAGACCATATTCTCCGCCTGCTTCCACGTCACTCGTCACATCTCATCTTCCTTTTCTTGTTTTGTCTATTTGCTCTGACACACGCATTCTTTTCCCTCCCACAAATCATCATCATCATCTTCCACATCCCTTCCCACATCCCATCTTCTTGGTTTTCTTCTTCTGTTTATCTTTTCTGACATGTTTTTTTTTTCCCTTCCACACATTATCCTCTCCATATTGCACATCACTCCCCTCATCTCAGCTTAGTTTTCTTGTGTATCTTCTCTGACACATGTTCTCTTTTCCCTCTTACGCACCATCTCCAACTTCCCCACATCTCATACTCTTTTTCTTCTTCTGTGTATGTTTTCTGACACATGTTCTAACTATCCTTCCCACACACCATCTTCATCTTCCAACTCACTCTTCACATGCCTTCTTAATTTTCTCCTTTTTGTCTCTTTTCTGAAACACAATCTTCCTTTCCCTTCCACGTTCCATCTTTTCCACCTTCGGCATCACTCCCAACATATCATCGTTTGTCTATCTTTTTTGACATGCCCTTCAATTCCATTCCACAAACCATCTTCTTCACCTTCCTCATTCCTTCCCAACATCCCATCTTCTTCTGTATTATCTTCTCAACCACATGCTCATTTATTCCCTTCCACAAACTTCTACTTCCTTATTACTTCCCCTATATCCCCTACCTCCTCTTTCATGTATCCACTCTCCCACACATACAAATGCCCACAAATCTCCTACAGCTCTTTAATCAAACCACTCTTTCCTCCACATCCTCACCCACTATTTTTTTGCTTTCTAAAATTCCACACCTACATGAATAGCTCTCCTCTTGCAACATCTCCTCCTTCACATTTTACTCCACATCTCCATCTCTCTTCAAAGATTCCCCTCCTATATACACCCTTCTACTCTCTCCTTCCACCTTCATCCCCAACCGCCTACTCCAACTCTAGGATGTTTGAAAAGGAAAGTCGTATGCATTGAGAGAGAGAGAGAGAGAGAGAGAGAGAGAGAGAGAGAGAGAGAGAGAGAGAGAGAGAGAGAGAGAGAGAATTATCTCCACACATTCAACTCAAGAGTGGACTTGTCAATTATTTATGAAACTTTAAGTAAAACCACTTTGCGGGAAGGAAAAAGGAGGAGAGGAAAGAGAAGGAGGAGGAAAGAGAAGTAAAAGGAAGAGAAGAACGAAAGTAGCAATGAAGAGGAGGAGGAAAAGGAAGAAGAGGGAAAGAAAAAGCGGGTGGGGGATGAGGAAGAAAAGAAAGAAAAAAAAGGAGGACGAATTATTATATGAGGAAGAGTTATTATATGTTACTAACCTTCCGAGTTACCTTTATGAAACGAAACAAAATTAGCATGACAGTTTAAGGGATAGTAAGCAAATAAACACACACAAAAAAAGAACCAAAAAGACGAAAAGAAAGATGTTATTAAAGAGATGGATTAGATAAAAAAATATATATATGGATGAAGAATGGAGGAAGGTGACGGAAGCAGGAAAGAAAGGAAGGACAGGAATAAAGGAACAACCGAAGGAAGAGGTCAAGAGAGAGAGAGAGAGAGAGAGAGAGAGAGACCACCCAACGAAAGCTTATCCTAATTTAATAATTCCTAAACCGGTGTAAGTGTCTCGCCGGTGAAGTGATGGATGTAGATTATGAGAACCTTATCAAATACATCACCACCACCACCGCCACCACCACCACCACCACCGCCACTACCACCACCACCACCACCACCGCAAACCAGCACCTCCAAAACACCTCCATTAGCATACATTATCACACCACCACATGTCATCACCATTACCATTACCACTTGCTACATCACCACCTCCTCCGCCTTCGCCACTGCTACTACTGCCTCCACCTCCACCTCCACCACCACCATCATCACCACTACCAACACTAACACCATCATCATCATCATCGATCTTCGTCACACACCATCAACATCACCACCACTACCACCTCCTCCACCACCACCTCCACCACCTCCTCCTCTTCCTCCTCCTCCTCCACCATCACCTCCACCACCATCAACACCAGTATGTCCACCTTCACGTCTCAACCAGTCTTAATATCCATCTTTTCCTGCCTCCTCCTCCACCTCCTCCTCCATGTTGTTGTGTAAGGGATGTTGTTGTTGTTGTTGTTGTTGTTGTTGTTGTTATCGCCCGCCTCCGAGAAGAGCGATAATGTTTTCGTTGTTGTCCTTCTGTTTGTATGTTTGTTTATTTGTTTGTTTGTGTGTCTGTGTGTTCGTTGTCAGAATATCTTAAAATCACTTGTAGCGACATGGTAAAGGAGGAAAGAGAAGAAGAGGAGGAGAAGGAAAATGAGGAGTAGGGAGTGGAAGAAGGAGAGGAAGAATAAAAGGACGAAGGAGAGGAAGAAGAAGAAGAGAAAGAGGAAAATCAGAAGTAAGGAGTGGAGGAAGAACAGGAAGAACAGGAGGAGGAGAGACAGGAAGAAGATAAGAGGAAAAAGAGGAGGGAGAGAAAAAAGAGTTACAAGAAGAAGAGGAGGGCGTGGAAGAAGAAATGGAAAAGAAAAAAGAAGAAAAGAAAAAAGAGAATGAAGAAGAGGAGGCCGTGGAGGAAGAAATGGAAGAGGAAAAAGAAGAAGAGAAAGAGGGAAAGGAAGAAGAGGAGGCCGTGGAAGAAGAAATGGAAGAGAAAAAAAGAAGAGAAGGAGAGGGAGGGGAAGAAAAAGAGAAAAAAAATGAGGAGAGAAACCAAGAATAAGAGGAGGAAAAAATGGAGAGAGGAGGAAGAAGAAGAAAAAAAAAGACTAGGAAGAATAATACAACAGTAGGTGGCGGCCATTGTCAAAATAAAATATGTCAATGTTGTAGGCGATACTTATATTTCAGAATGAGTTATCTGTTTTTGTTGCTGCTTCTGTTGTTGTTGTTGTTGTTGTTGTTATTGTTGTTGTGTGCTATGATTTCTTTTTACACTTATTTTTGCTGTTGTTGATTTTGTTTTTTGTTCTTGTTTTTGTTCTTGTTATTCTTTAAATTGAATTACATATCTATCTCTTTCTCTTCAAGCTAACCATTACCAACGTTAACATTGCTTTTCTATCGTTTTTTTTCCCTCTTAACGCCGCGCAGTCACAATAGCAACGAGAGAGAGAGAGAGAGAGAGAGAGAGAGAGAGAGAGAGAGAGAGAACGGTGTCAGCTGGCTCTCTTCGCTTTTCTTCGGCCTCAAGTTCAAGGTTGTCTCGCCGATATGGTAATAGTGTCGCCCCTTCTTGGACTTCCTCCGCCCCCGACCCGCTGCTTCTTGCCTTGTAGTGTTTAAAGATAGATGGGGGAGGAGGAGGAGGAGGAGGAGGAGGAGGTGGAGAGGAAAATTTAGAAGAGAGCGAAGAAGCAAAAGAAAATGTTGGAAGAAGAGAAAGAAACGTAAGAGGAGAAGGTACAGGTAGAAGAGAGAGAAGAGAAGGAAAGTGGAAAGAAGAAGTGGAGGGAGAGGAAGGAAGATGAGAAAAGAGTTGAAGAGGAAGAAACAGGGGAGTTAAGAGAAAAAAAAAGTAGAGCAAGAATGGGAAGAAGGAGTAAGAAGAAAAAAAGGAAAAGAGGAAAAACAAAGAAATACAAAACGACAGGTGAAGGACAGACAGACAACCTACCTTACCAACCAACCCTTTTAACCTTACCTTACCTTACCTTACCCTACCTGTTTGTTACGATTCACCTTTTTATCCCCCTTCTTCCCCTCCCTACATCTCCCTCCATTTCCTCTCCCTCTCTCTCTCCCTCTCTCCCTCTACCTCTCTAACATTCTTCCTCCACCTACGATTCACTTCCCCCCCTCCCCCCCCCCCCTCCTCCTCTCTACATTCTTCCTCCACCCCGTCCCGCTGCATCGATCATCTTCTTTCAGCCGCTCTTCTCTTATCGCCCTCGCCCGCTTTTTGCCGTCCAGGTGGGTGGTTGCGCCCGCTACTCTCCCTTCCTCTGTGTTCCTTGAAGTACGGCTCTCTGTGACTTAATTGATGGCATTGAAGAGGGAGAGAAAGGAAAAAGAGGAGATGCGAGAGGAGGATGGAGAAGAAGAGGAAGAAGAATAGGAAGAGGAGGGAGATGAGTAGAAAGAGGAAGAAGAGAAGGAATTGAAAAAGAGGAGGGAGAGAAAAAGAAGAGGAAGAGCAAGAAAAGGAGGAGGGAGAAGCGTAAGAAACGGAAGAAGTGGAAGAGGAAGAGGAACAGCAAGAAAAAGAGAGGGAAGAGGAGGAAGGAGAGGAAAAAGTGGAGTACGAAGGAAAAAATGAAGGTGAAGATGAAGAAGAAGTAAGGAAGAGTGAAGAGGAAGGGAAGAGGGGATAGGAATAAAAGGAGGAGACGGAAAAAGAAGAAGAGGACAAAGAGGAGGAAGGAGAGCTTGAAGAAGAAGAAAAAAAAAACGAGGAGGAGGAGGGAGTGGAAGAAGAGGAAGGAGAGGAAGAAAAAGAATTTGGTTTCTCGTTGCGTCTTTTCGATTTAGTCTAAGCTGTGTCTTTTTTTTATTTATTTTTTATTTGTATATACTTTTACGACTTTTACTGTGCATTTTCTTTTCTTCTGTTTGTGATAATATTCTTAACTATATATTTCATCTTCTCGTTTCGTTCTCCCTTTTTTTCTTTATCATTGTCATCATCAGCATCTGTTTATTTTTCTTTCTTCTGTAGATTCTTATTCTTCTTGTTCTTTTTTTTCGCCCTTATCTGTCCTGTTGTCATGAACCTTTTTCAGTTGACTTTTTTTCTTCTTTCACATTCATAGCAGGATTATTATCTTTACTTTTTATCTCTTTCCTCTTTTCTTTTGTCCTTTTCTTTTCAGCTTTCTTTTTTTTATAACTTTTCTACATACAGTTTCTTCTGCTGGTGTCGATTTTTAAGTCTTCTACCTTTTACCTCACTATTCTCGTTTTTTCTCCTCCTCCTCCTCCTCCTCCTCCTCCTCCTCCTCCTCCTCCTCCTCCTCCTCCTCCTCCCCCCATGCTTCGCCAACTCGCCTCTAATTTCATCTGCATACCTGAAGGCCCCGAGGCAGAGACGTGGCTCTTCACCTGCCCATGAGCTCCCTTTTGGACCGTCGACTTTCCTGCACACCTGCTCGACCTCTCCCTTCCTCCCTAAACTCTACCTTCTCTCCTCCCTTTCCTCTTTCTGTCCTTCTATGCACCTCTCTGTTTCTACCTTTACCTTGTCCCCATCTTCATACTTTCACATTATTAATTTCCTTTTTCCTCTTCTTTTCTTTTCCCTATGAAGTTTTCCAATATTCATCTTTGTCTTCTTTTCCTTTCCATCCATTTTTTCATCAACCTTTTCCTCCTTTTCTTCCTCCATGTTCCTTAAACTCTCTCCTTACTTTTTTCTCCTTGTTTTCTCCCCATACTTAAATGCTCCCTGCTCTTGTTCCTAAGCCCGTCCGCTGCGATTGTCATGGATTCGGCCTTTAGTGGTAGACTGGTAACATACAGTCCCATGTCTTTCTCTGGCTCTGTGGTGGATAGTGAAGTGTATTGGTGTGCTGGATATCTCCTCCCAGGGTGCAGGACTTTACATTTTTCTTCATTGAATTGTAGCAGCCACTTTTTGTTCCATTCCTGTAGCTTGTTGAGGTCTTCTTGTAGGAAATCCGCAGTCAAGGGGTTAAACATTCCACATCAGGGTCCACAAGCTCCCTGATGCTCCTCTCCACAACTCCCTCCCTTCCATCTAACTTATTCCTTTTTTTTCTTCCAAAGCTTCTCCTTCAGCCAGCTCTCTATTCCTTCCTTCCTTTTGCTTTCATTTCGTCTCTCCCTCTACCTCTCCGTTTCCTATTTTTTTTCAGGTGTTCTCTTCCTCACGTCCCTCCCTTCTTTTCTCCTCTCATTTTCCTCATTTCTGAGCTTCTTTTTTCAGCATTTTTTTCTGTTCCTTCTTTTCGTTGGTCACATAAGTCTGTAATTCTACCTTTCTGTTTTCCATCTGTTGTTCTTTTCTGCATTCCTTTTCCTGCTTTTCTCCTTTCTTCCCTTAAATATTTTCTTCACATCCAAAAATAAACTCACTTTTTCTAATTCTCTCTATCAATTTATTCGTCTCCATCACTTTTTATCTCCAACTTTCTACTTCTTATTTATTCTCTTCCTCATTTTCACACATCATGGTCTCATTCCGTTTATTTTCCTCTCTTCATCCATCTTTTTGTCCCTCTCTTTCTCCGACTTCATCTCTCTTTACTTCCATCTTTCTGTCTCTTACTGTTCTCATCCTCATCACACATTTCTCTCTCACCCCTTTTCTTTTTCTCTCACCTCAGCTTCTTCTTTAACCATCTTTCTCTTCCTCTTCTGCCTCCATCTCTCTTTAATCTCAGTGTTTTTGTCTGTTAATTGTTCTGTTCATTTTTTACAACTTTCTTTTTCACTTCTATTCATCTCTCGCCTAAGCTTTTCTTTTTCTCATCCTTCAGTTCCTTTCTCTGTCTGTCTGTCTCCGTCTGTCTTGTGTTGCTTTCTTCCTCAACTTTCCACCTTTCTTTCTCTCTTCCTTTCTTTTCTTTTCACTTAAGTTCTTCTCCTTTAACCATCTTTTTGTCCTTCTCTTTCTCTGTTCTTTCGCCCCTTCATAAACTCCTTCCCACTCATCCCTTTCTCCTTTCCTTCACTTTCTACCTCTTCGATTTCCCCTTCATCCGTCTTCCTGTCCCTCCCTTTGCTCCCTTCCTCCCTTCGTCCAGCCCCTGAAGGAGTCATCGAAGTGTATCAAAGGCTGCTGAGGGAGAGGGAAAGGGAGGGAGGGAGGGAGAGAGAAAGGGAAGGGGAGAGGGAGGGAATCTTATCAGTGGTCGGCCATCTATGCTCCGCCCTCCCCATGACCTCGTAACATTTTCGTCTGGACACGGTACTGCCTCAACACCTACCTCGTCCCTCCCCCCTCCCTTCCTCTCCTTCCCTCCCTTCGTTCTTCCCTCCTTCACATTTCTTCTTCCATCCATCCCTCCAGCTCTCTCGCTTTCGCTCTTTCTCCTTCCCTCTATCCCCCTCTCTTCTCTTTATCTCCCTCTTAATTCTTCAACCATTCTTCATTCTTCCCTCCATGGTCCCCCTCCCCCTCTCCTACCCCACTCACTTTTCTTCCTCCGTTCCTCCATCCTTCCCTCCTCTCTCGCTTTCGCCATCTTCCTCTCTTTCCTTCCTTTCTCATCTTCTTCCCTTCCACAGTTTTCTTTTTTCCATTCCTCCCTCTTTCTCCTCTCCTTCCCTTCCTCACTTTTCTTCCATCTCTCCCTCTTTCTCTGCTTCGATTTCGCCCTTTCTCCTTCCTTCCTTTCCTCCTTCCCTCCTCCTTCCTTTTCTCTCTCACTCACTCATCTTCTTCCATCCCTCCTTCCCTCTCTCTCTCTCTCTCTCTCTCTCTCTCTCTCTCTCTCTCTCTCTCTCTCTCTCTCTCTCTCTCTCTCTCTCTCTCTCTCTCTCTCTCTCTCTCTCTCTCTCTCTCTCTCGTACCCACCTTTGTCTCTCAATTGACCTACTTCAAAATCGAGTTATTCTTTGTATAGACGTTTCTGCCTGCCTTTCTCTCCCTTTCTCTCCTTTCCTTTCTTTCCTCCTTCCTTTCCTCTTCATTTTCCTAACCTTCTATTCTTAACTATCTGATTTGCTGTTTTCCTCATTTGCATCCAAACTTTTAAAATTCCTGTAATTTTTCTTATTTTCTGTACCTTCCCTCACCTTTAACTTTAGTCCTTTTTTTATTTCCCAACTGTAGTCTTTTTTATATACATTGTTTCTATATTTTTCCACCATTTTCTTCATTTCTGTTCCTTTTAGTTCTTTCTCTTCCTCTCTAAATGCAGTCTTCTTCATGTATATTGTTTTCTGTAGTTTTTCTCTCCTCTTCTTCACTCCTCTTTCTTCCATTAATTTAGTCCTTCTCTTCCTACTGATCTTATATATTATCTTCTACATTTTTCTCTCTCTTCTATTAATTTATCCCTTCTCTTCCTTCTCATCTCATATATATTATTTTCTACATTTTTCCATTCTTCTTCACTCCTTTTTCTTCTATTAATTTATCCCTTCTGTTCCTCCTCATCTCATATATATTGTTTTCTTCATTTTTCCCTCCTTCTTTACTCCTTATCCTGCCATCAGTTTTGTCCTTCCCTTCCTCCTCACCTCATATATATTATCTACATTTTTACATTCTTCTTGATTCCTCTTGCCAACGTCTTTCTTGCCTATCCCCTCCTCTCCCTCTTTCTCTCCTTCCCTCTCCTCCTCTCTCTCTACGGCTGATTGCGTTCTGAAATCTTTGCATACACGTCTCGAGTTAAACAAGTTAAGAGGAAAGGGAAAAAATGTAAGTAACTGTTTATGGCGCGTCGAGGGCTGGGAAGGTATCCGAGGTGCGGGAGACAGGTGTTAAGGGTAAATACTGTGGCTGTTTCCTTCTCATTACTGTGTGGTTTGAAGGGGGAAGATGGGTTTTGTTATTTATTTTATTTTTATCTTGGTCATTATCTGTGTGGTTTAAAAGGGGAAGATGGGTTTTATTCTTTATTTTATTTTTATCTTAGTCATTATCTGTGTGGTTTAAAGGGGAAAGATTAGTTTTATTCTTTATTTTATTTTTATCTTAGTCATTATCTGAGTCGTTTTAGTAATTTATTGACTGATCAATGAGTGACTGACTGATTGATTGAGTGCCGTTTTTGTGTTGATGTATGAGCGTAATAGAATAGTAAGGAAACCAGAAGAATGGAAGAATGAGATATTGAGAGAAGAACAAGAATAAGGAAAAGGTTTTTGAAAGAATTAGAAAAAGAGGGAAGATAAAATAAAGCGGGTTGAATAGAATGAAAATGAAATGTGAGAGGGAAGGAAGTGAGAATGAGACAATAGATGCTTAATTGATACGCAGACCGGTAAACTCAGGTGAAAAATAGGAATACAGTTTACAGAAATGAGATAAGAAGGGGAAGAGGGAATGAGGAAAATAAATAAATAACGAAACCGAAGAAAAATGGAGGAATAAATGAGAGTAAGGAAGAATGGGTAAATGTAGGTAGAGGATGAGGAAAGAATTAGTGAATGAAAGAGATAAAGAAAGAATGAATGAATGAGAAAGAGGAAAAAAAAGAGAATATATGGAGGTCCACAAGAATGAATGAATGAAGGGATGAAGGGAAGGAGGGAGGACGGGAAGGGGGAAGGGGGAGAGGAACTAGATAGCCAACAGGTCGGGGCTTGTGCATTTTAGTGAAGGGAGGAAGGGAAGGGGAGGGGGGAGGAAGGGAAGGTGGAGCAAGAGAAGATGGGAGGAAGAGAGAGAGAAAGAGAAGGGGGGGGGGGTGGAGGTCAGGCCGGTTTATATCTGAGACTTAATTATACAGCTGAGTGGAGAGAGAGAGAGAGAGAGAGAGAGAGAGAGAGAGAGAGAGAGAGAGAGAGAGAGAGAGAGAGAGAGAGAGAGAGAGAGAGAGAGAGAAGAATGTAAGAATGAGAGAGAAAAACAAAAGAACAAGAACGAGGAAAACGGAAGAAGAAAGAATTAGAATGGAAGAATAAGAGAAAAAACAAAAACAATAGAAGAATAAAGGAGAATGGAAAAATGAGAGAGAAGAACAAAATGAACAAGAACAAGAAGAATGGAAGAAGAAAGAAGAAGAATAGAAGAATGTCGGTGAGAGAGAGAGAGAGAGAGAGAGAGAGAGAGAGAGAGAGAGAGAGAGAGAGAGAGAGAGAGAGAGAACAAGATGAACAATTTAAGAATGAGAGAGAAAAACAAAAACAGAAGAATGGAAGAATGAGAGAGAAGAACAAGATGAACAAGAGGAACAAGAACAAGAAAAATGGTAAAAGAAAGAAGAATGGAAGAATGTCGATGAGAGAGAGAGAGAGAGAGAGAGAGAGAGAGAGAGAGAGAGCTGGCCCCAAGTGGATGAAAGAGAGTGGAGGAGCCAAACCCAAGCCGTCCCGCCACCACTCAGCCGTGCCTCAGCCGCCCAGCCGGACCCCGTTATCTCTGGAAAGGGGGGCGGGTGACGGGGGGTGGGGGGGGGGCTGGAGCGAAGAGGGGGAGGGTGAAGAAAGGTAGGAAAGACAGAGGAAAGAGTATAAGGGAATAATAAAGGAAGGAAGAGGGAAGGAATGCATTGCGGAAGGAGGGAGGGAGGGAGCTGTGGAGTGAAGGGGAGACTGCAGAAAGGGAGGAAGGAGAGGAATAAAGAAGGGAAGAGGTGAAGAAGGGGTTACGTAAGAAGGGAGAAAAAGGTGAGACTATGAAAGGAGGAAGGGAAGGATGAAGAAAGGGAGGAAAGACAGGAAATAGCGTAAAATAATAATGAGGGAAAAAGGGAAGGAAGGACTGAGGAAAAATGGAGGAAAAGCTGAAACGATGGAGGGAGAAGAAGGCAAACGATGAAGTAAAGGAGAAAAGATAGAAGACAAAAAGGAAAGGCAAAAAAAATGCATAAGGAATTCATAAAAGAGAGAAGGAGGAGAAAAAAAGGATAGGAAAAGAGAGATGAAGCGAAGGAAAGAGAAAGGGAGAAAAGGAAAAGAGAAAAGGGAAAGAAAAAGGAGATGGGTGGCAATGGGACTAAAGGGTAGAAGAGGTTAAGAAAGGAATGCGGAATAAGATAAGGAAAACGAAGCGAAGAAGGGAGTGAAAAAGGAAGGAAAAAATAAAGGAAAGAAAAAGGAGATAGGTCGCAATGGAAATAAATAAGGGAAGAGTAAAATATAGAAGGGCGGAAGAAGAGAGCGAAAAAGAAGCAAAGCAATTAAATGAGGAATAAGAAAGGAAAGAGGAAAAAAAAAATATGAAATGTGGTAGGAATGAGATTTAAGTAAGGAAGAAGAAAAGAGAGAAAGTGAACAGACGGAAAGAGAATAAAACGAGTTAAAGTTTGAAGGGGAAAAAATGGAGGGAAAAAGAGAGGGGCGAAGAAGGGAGATGTGAAGGTGAAGGAGGAATAAAGGACGGAGATAGAGTGGAAAAAAAAAGAAGGAACAGGGAAAGTGGAAAAAAAGAAAAGACATGAAAATAAAAAAAGAGGGTAACTGGAAGAAATAAAAAAATAGAAAATAATACAGTGAAATAGAATTGAAAGAAAGAAAGAAAATGAAAATAAGAACAGGTACGAAAGGAATGTGTGTTACCTGCGAGGAAGATGGAAGAAAATGATAAAGGGAAGGAAAACAAGAAAAAGAAAACAGAAAAGGGAATGATGGACAGAGGGAAGGAGGTGGTAATTAGAAAGCTGGAAGAAAGGAAGGGAGGACGAAAAGGAAGAGGAAAAAGTATGACTGAAAGAAGTGAAAGCTAAGAGGAAGATGTAATTAGGGGGAAGACAGGAGAGAGAGAGAGAGAGAGAGAGAGAGAGAGAGAGAGAGAGAGAGAGAGAGAGAGAGAGAGAGAGAGAGAGAGAGAGAGAGAGAGAGAGAGAGAGAGAGAGAGAGAAGGGAGGAGGAAGAGAAAAGAAAATACAGAAAAGAGATAAAGGTAAGAAAAGGAAGAAAAGAAGAACAATTAAAAGACGAAAAGAAAAAAACATGAAGAAGGAGAAGAAGAAAAGAAAAAGAAAACAGAAGATGAAGAACTAGAACACGAAGGAAAGCTAGAAAGAAGAAAATTAAAGATACAAAAGCGGGAGAGAGAGAGAGAGAGAGAGAGAGAGAGAGAGAGAGAGAGAGAGAGAGAGAGAGAGAGATAACGGAAGCAGCAGTGACGGTATAAGAGGTGACACACGGATAAACTCATTGCCGTGGTCTATAAGGCGTGGGAGAGCCCGGCTAGGCGCCCACTCCTTGGAGGCTGACCTTGAGGCACCCATTGGCACTCGGACACCCCCAGGCCCTCAGTGACACTCCTGAGAACCCCTAGATATGAGTGCCCGAGCTGTGACTTAAGTTTTTTTTTATAGTTGTGCTTTGAGATCCGTTTTCTCAGACGATTTTGGTTCCCACAACAAACATTCAGAAGGCCACAAAGGAGATTAGTCGCTTCCTTTTGATTTTTTTCTTCACGTTCATGGTACAGAAGCCTTGTCACACTATCACCAGGATCGTAAAACTACTCATAGAAACACCCACAAACTGCGAAAGCCTTGTCCAATGTGGGTGGATGTAAGTCCCGAAATGTTTGGAGAGTATGAGCCTAACGTAAATGTATCGGGCTCCCGTTATGCCTATTTTCCAAGGCCACAGAGAAGATTAATTGGGTTTTAATGGGTGATTTTCCCGCTCAAGATGCAGATGTCCGGTAAAATTATGACTCGGATCGCAAAACAGTCCATGAAAATCCCAACAACTTCCTCGAGAGGCTTTTCAAACAAGCGAACCGAGGTACCGATACGTTTGGAATACGGGCTGAAATGTCTTTCCCGAATGTGTTTGAGTATTACGAAGAAAACACCAACACAGATATAGAAAAAGGATCTGAACAGCAACCCAGCGCCTCGAACAGGTGTCGCAGGGAGGCAGAAACACAGCAGCATGACGAAAGAACAATGGGACGTCTTGAACAGTTAGTACCGGAGGTCAAAAAGATATGAAGTTGAAAGCTTAAGATGAAAAAAAGGAACTGTCTCTTACTTTCCTTTACATGGACGCACAAACTTATACACTAGGATGTTGAAGTAGAAAGAGAATGGCTTGAACGATTGTTACGTGTGTGTGGAAGGATAAAGTAGTGAAAGATATAGAAAAAAAATGAAAAAGAAAAGGAAATAAAAGCTAAAAAAATTTAAAAATGACAAAGAAGTGAAAGCTAAGGGAAAATATGAAAGGTAAAGAAATGGTAGATAAAGAAAAAAAGATCAAGAAATGGAAGCTAAAAAAATGAAAAAAAATGAGAGCTATTGAAAAAAAAAAAGACAAATAAGTGGAAGCTAAAGAAAAGAAATGAAAGATCAAGAAAATTAAGAAAGACAAAGCAATAGAAGATAAATATAAGTTAATAAAGATAAGGAGAAATAAGGAAACTACCGCCATGTTACCTGTCATGTTCGGCTGTTGTGTCTTGACTGTTGAAGAGGAACAGACAGACAGACGGACGGACGGACGGTTTAACTGATAGACAGAGGATGGAAAGTAGAGGTATACAGAGGTAGATTTAGGTAGAGAAATCTGGTGAAGGTAGAATCGTATACACCCCCGCCACCTTCCCCCGACTCATCCTTTTCAACCTCCCCATCTTCCTCTCCTCCATCCAAAATCCATGAATGTCTCTAGGTGATGCATAACTGAAGCAGGCTGTCTTATATGAGTGAATGTTTGGTGGGTGGTGATGAAGGATGAGTGAAGACAGGAGTGTGGAAGTGAAGAATTAGTGTGTTTATTACAAAAGAACAACTAAGAAAAAAGTAAGAAAAGAAATATAAAGAAAAATAGAAATGTTTGGTGGGTGGTGATCAAAGAAAGAGTAAGGACTGGAGTGTGGAAGAGCGGAGCTTGTGTATTTGAATCATTAAGGGGGGAAAAAAAAGCAAAATGATAAAAATGTAAAAAAAAAAAGTGATATGCTTCCCGGTATTAACAACTTTTATCTCCACTTGAAAATAACATCACACTTTAGGAAGAAATTAAATGTAAGTTTCAGAAATAGACGGCTTGAGTCTGGTAAAATTAATATTACAAGGAAATCGAATACATTGTGCGAAAATATTAACAAATTATTAAAACTGTGTGAATTTGTAACTTAACGCTTCTGTAACTGTTCCTCTGAAATAACAAGTA
This sequence comes from Eriocheir sinensis, assembly GCF_024679095.1. NCBI lineage: Eukaryota > Metazoa > Arthropoda > Malacostraca > Decapoda > Varunidae > Eriocheir > Eriocheir sinensis. Next base: position 12,476,815 of record NC_066534.1, on the reverse strand, counting down.
TCACTCGGACGCCACGGTCTTTTTTTCTCATCACTTTTCACCTTTCCTCTCCTTTCCTTTCTTTTCCTCTTCTCTGCTCTTCTCTTCTCTTCTTTTCTTTTCCTTTCCTTTCTTTTCCTCTCCTCTGCTTTTATCTCTTTTCTTCTTTCCGCATCTCTTCTCCTTTCCTTTCCTTTGCTTTCCTTTCTTTTCCTTTCTTTTCTTTTCCTCTCCTTCGCTCTTCTCTTCTCTTCTTTTCTTATCTCTTCTCCTTTCCTCTCCTTTGCTTTCCTTTCTTCTCCTATTCTTTCCTTTTCGCTTTACTACGAAACAAATAACAGGTCTCAAAAGTGGAAATCTCAGGTCTTCTAAAATATAATAATCCCCGGAACTAAATACCAGGTGCGAATTTATTAAGACCGTCTGTGAATACGTAACTTAGCGCTTATGAAAATGCTCCCCCGTAATAACAACTGCCCCGCTCTACTACGAAACGAATAATAGGTCTCAAAAGTACAAAGCTCAGGTCTGGTAAAATAATAACCCCCGGAACTAAATACCAGGTGCGAAATTCTTGAAGGTGAAAAACAAAATCCAGGTAAAGGAAGTTCAGCGCACAAGAAAAAAAAAAAAAAGAGTTCACACAAGATTCCCAAGTGCCTCCAACCCTGTACTCAGCCCGCCTCGCCTTGCTTGCTGCGCTCCGGCTTTCTTCTTCCTTTTTTTCTTCCTCCCTTCAACTTTCTTTTCCCATCCTCTACTCGCCTTATAAGACCCTGGCGTCCGCGGATCATTTCCAGGAATCCCTCCACTGATCTTTCGCTGATTCTGTCCGTCTGTCTGTCTGTCTGTCTCTCTCTGTCCGTCTGTTTGTCTGTCTCTGTCTGTCTGTCTGTCTCTCTCTCTCTCTCTCTCTCTCTCTCTCTCTCTCTCTCTCTTTCTCTTTCTTTCTCTTTTCTCTTCTTTCCTATCTTTTTCTTCCCTTTTCTTTTCCATTCGTTTCATGTCATCTCAAATATTTTTTTCCCACCTCCTACACCTCCTCGTCCTCTTCGTCCTCCTCTCCTCTCCTCTCTCCTCTTCTCTTTTTCTCCTCCTCCTCCTCACGTTCCTCAGTTCCTTCCCACATTCACAAAACAAGAATCCTGCCTGCCTGTGCGTGCCCTCTGACTCGACTTCTCCGGAACTGTTTTGAGCGGCGGCGATAAGGGAAGACTCATTACCTATTGTTACGCGGCGGGGCGGCTGTGCGTGAAGGCTGGAGGGAAGACCGAGCCGACCAACCCCAAACCTCCGTCAGGGATGCTGCTAATGATGCTAGTGATCTCTGGGTGCTGGATGAGCCTCTAGGAGAAGAAATAGTGATAGTGAAGATGTTTTGATCCTCTTGCCGTTAGTTTAGGTGCATAGAAGGATAGTATAAGTGAAGGAAAGTGATTTGATTCTCTTTTCGTTATTGTAGGTGCAACGAACGAGTATATTAGTGAAGGAAAGTTACCCACGTTTCAATTTCTCGAGGCATGAAAAGTGAATCAGTCTAGTGAAAAAGAGTGTAAATTCTTTTCGTTGGTCTGTCTTTATTTATCAGTGTAGGTCCAAAGAAGGAAAAGTATTAATTAAGCGAAGGAAAGTTACCCTCGCTCCAGTTAAGGCGTAAAGGTGAATCAGTTCGGGCCGGGAAACAAGTGTATCACGAGAGTATCCCAGAAGGTTGACCCGATGCCCTCGTCTTGAAATATGCCGACCCGTGTAGCAAGGTGGAAAAACAAGAGAGGGGCCGCCTGCTCCAGCGCTTGGCCGCATAAGGAATGAACGAGCGAGGATACTTGGTGGGTGATTCCTGCATTAATAAGACGTACCGAAGAGACACGAGGGGCGAGTAGCGAGTCTAATAGAGCGGGTCCTGGCGAGGTTGTGGAGGCGAGGAGAAAGGAAAAAGAGAGAGAATGTTAGAGGAGCAGCAATCATGGCCGGTGTGAGGGAGTGAAGGTAATGGCTGTTCACCTTTTACATTTAGAGGAAGCACAGGATAGGCGTGAGTCGGAACACCAAGTCTAACGCAGCGGGGTCACGAGGGGAGCGCCGAGGCATGCGGTCCGGAAATCTCAGAGCCGCAGTAATCTTGTTAGCGATGAAAAAGAAGAGAAGAAACTGGTTAACTCTTGCATTAATGAGATGGACGGACTAGGCATGAGCGTTGAGTAGCACGTTGGAAGCAGCAGGAACACGGGAAGGGAGGAGGAATGTGGACTCCTGATGCATAGGAGTGTTGTTCTTTAATGACGGGAAAGAGAGAGAACAAAACACGATCTTACCCTCGGAATAATGAAACAGACAGACAAGACACAAGACTTAAGTAGCAAATTCGATGCGGCAGGATGACGTAAAAGGTTGAGACATTCAGTTAGTAAGGTTGCGGAGGTTAATAAAGTGGATGGTTCTGTACGCTGGATACAATTATGATATGAAAGGGGGTTGCTTGTAAAGAGCGTGGGAGCCGAAGAGCGGGGTTGAGACTGCAGCTTAGGAGTTAAGGAGGCCCAAACATGGAGTCTCGATGAAGAAGAGTTATGTTTAGTTCGTGGTTAAGAACGGTTACGAGTTGGAGCGCTTTTTAGTCTGTGATCAGAGGGATAACCGAAGGATGGGAGTGTTCCAAGCTCTCCCTTACTAAGATACACTGGTTAATACCTCCTCAAAAACAACGGCTGCTTCTAAATCGTCTCGCACCTTCGTTAATTTGCAGATAATTCACTTCATATTAATTATCATGGTCTGTTTGCTCCATGCTATTAATAACATATGAAGTTAATATGTTGGGTGTAGCCATTAACTCGTATATATAAGTGGTTTATAGAAAGCTCAAAGGTAGCGGCGTCTAGTATACTAATGATGCTGGAAATGATCTCAACATATACCAGAAATGATCTCGATATATACCGGAAATGATCTCAATATATACCGGTGTCTAGTATACCAATGATGCTGGAAATGATCTCAATATATACCAGAAATGATCTCAATATATACCAGAAATGATCTCAATATATACCAGAAATGATCTCAATATATACCAGAAATGATCTCAATATATATCGGAAATGATCTCAATATATACCAGAAATGATCTCAATATATATCGGAAATGATCTCAATATATACCGGCGTCTAGTATACCAATGATGCTGGAAACGATCTCAAGGAAATAGCAAAGGGAGGGACAGGTTTTGATATTGGCATCAAAAATCAGACGGTCTGCCATAAAATATAAAATAATAGAAGAGACCAATGTTGGAAATTAACTGAATCATGAGTAAATAGTTGCTCAGTTTCTCCTCGAAATATAGAGTTTTTTTTAGTTTTTTATTAATGATTCTCATATCCAGGTGTTAATTGCCACTACAAATATTTTTTCTCTCGAACACACACACACACACACACACACACACACACACACACACACACACACACACACACACACACACACACACACACACACACACACACACACACACACACACACACACACACACACACACACACACACACACACACACACACACACACACACATGCGACCCCCCTCTTCCCCCATCCCACAACTCCCAACACACACACACAGCGCCGGGGTCTGGTTGTTGGCGGCAGTGGAGGTGGCGGTGGCGGAGGTGGCGGCAGCGGTTATCATTCCTTAGCAAGACTCCCCTGCCCGCCGCCGGAGCAAGTCTACCGTATGCAAATGATCCTCTCCCCGGGTGCATAATGCTCTTCCTTGCCCTGCGCCGCCCCTGGCCAGCCAACACCAGACACACCGACACGCACACACACAGACACGTACAAGCAACAGGCAGCTACACCCACAGACCTACAAACGCACAGGCAGGCAAGAACACACATACATACTTACACATATATAGGAGGATAGATTAATTGACCTAGACACACAGACAAACTTACAAATAGACAGACAGACACATACAAGCAGACAGGTACCCAACGGACCCATAGACGCACAGGTAGACAGACGGGAACACACACACACACACACACACACACACACACACACACACACACACAAGCACATACTCATAAGGGTAGAAAGACAGATGGGTTAACAGACACATATACAAAAAGGATACATAGACAGACAAACATAGATAGACAGACAGACAGACAAACACAGACATATACAGACACAGGTGTTGAAAATTCCCACGTTAAGTAGTTAAGTAAAAGGTTCCTCTTTCTTCTTTCTGCATCTTTTTTTGTCTTCTTTTTCTTTTTTTCCTCCCATCTGTTCTGGCTCATATTCTTTTTTTCTCTTCTCATCTTCCTCCTCCGTTTCCTTCTACACCTCCTCTCCCTCCTCCTATTTATACTTCTCCTCTCTTTTTTTTTTTTTGATCTTATTCTCATTCTTTTTTTATATTTTTCTGGTCTGCTCTTCCTTCATTTAAAATATATCCCTACTGTTTTTTCCTTCTCTTATTACCCTTCCTCTTTTTCTTCTTCTTTTTCTTCTTCTTCTTATTCTTATTCACCGCTACCACCACTACCACCACTGGCGCCGCCACGATCACCACCACCACCACAAACCCCATCTCACCACCATCATCACCACCATCACCACCACCACCGCCACCGCCACCACCACCACAAACCCCATCTCACCACCACCATCATCACCACCATCACTGCCTCATCCGCCTTTCCCTTCCTCGGCCACGATGAACACAAGACGGGGTGAAGCCAAACAGGTCTGATAATACTTGAAATATCTGTGTGGAAGTAAGGCAAAACCACCTTCCCCCCTCTCCCCCTCCTCCCCTCCCACCTTCCCCTTCCTCCCCCCCCCCCCCACTCTGCATATTCCCCTTTTAGGTTTCTGCTCTTCAAAACAAGGTGTACGACAGCTTCCTTAATCGATAACAACGCATCCCAGGTAATGGAGAAGCTTTTAGAATGTGTGTCTCTTTGATTAGGATTGACTTACTTGATAAACTCCTGTCGTCTGCTTGTTCTTCTCCCTCTTCTTCTGTTCTTCATCCTCCTCCTTCTTTTTCTTTGCTTGATTATTTCCTAACTTGGTGGATTCCTCTACTACTTAATCTTGCTCTTTGTCTTACTCTTCTTTTCCTTCTTTGTTTCTATCTATGACTCATTCTTCAATAACTACCTATATAAATTCTTTCTCTCAGCTCCCCGCCCTTCTCTTTATATATATTTTCCTCCTATCTCATTCTCTCCTGGCTTGGGAAAACCGTCCTTTCAATCCTATTCCTTTGTTTTCCTCAATTTACTTTTTTTTTTTTACATCATTTTCTATCTCACTCCCTTTACTCTCATTTCTTTTTTTACCTTCCTTTCTTTCTTTCAAGTCTTCGCAAAATCACTATCATAAGGCTCTTTCTTCTCCTTTCTGCTTCTTTTTTTGCCTAATTCTCGTCTTATTTGGTAAAGTCTTCCTCTCTCAGTCGTCCTCCTCCTTTGCCAACTCCTAACGACATAATTGGTCTGCCCTGCTTAATGTTATGAGGAAACGCTATATGAGGAACTTTCTTGGCTAATTATCACCTTCTTTGGGAGCCTTGTTCACCTTGTTAAGTAGGTATATTTGGATTATTATTATTATTTACATTTGTTTGCTTATCATTTAATGGAGCCTGATAATGAGAGCAAATGAAAGAGATTACAATTTCCATACTAATGTTCGCAAAAAAAAAATTATTATGGTGTATGTTTGTGTGCATGTGTGTATGTGTGTGTGTGTTGGGGGGGGGGGGTCTTGAGTGCGTGCGTGTGTGCATGAACGAGCGTGCGTGCGTGTTTGTGAAAGAAGAATCTGATGTCGCTTGGAGTTTATTCAAAATGCATGAAGAACGAAAAACAAGCGGCTTGAATTCCATCACGGGGAGAAGAAGAAGAAAAAAAAAGCTTAATTTAACATCATGCATTTTTATCCCCGCAAGCAGGTTGAGCCTCGTGTTTGTGCCTAGAGAGTGTGAACAAGGCGAGGGGTGAGGGAATGTAGAAGGCCTGTGTGTGTGTGTTGAAAGGGAGGGGGGGGGGAAGATGCTGGTAGGAGAGAGGAGAGGGAGGGAGTGATTCCGAGTGAAGAGGTAAAAGGCGTTGTAGCGTGTAGTGTTTTTTTTTTTTTTTTTACAACAAAGGGGACAGCTCAAGGGCACAAAAAAAGGAAACAATAATAAATGAAAAAAAAACCGCTACTCTCTGCTCCCAAAAAGAATCCAAAGAGGTGGCCGAAAGAGAGGTCAAAGAGAGGTGTCGGGGATGGGAGGGACAGAGGGGTGTCGTGAAGAGCAAAGAGAGGGGTGAGGTAGTGTAGTGTTGTAGTGGGGAAATATAGAGGGAAAGAGTTAGGAGGATGTAGTGTGGTGGGGTGCTGGAGAGGGGCAGAGAGTGTAATAGGAGGAGGGTGAGGTTTGCAGGGTTGTGACATGTTGGTGTGAGAGGTTAGGAAGACAGGTATCTACAACACAGCGCCCTTCCCTGTTATGTTCTCCCAAGCACCCTTCCCTGTTATGTTCTCCCAATATCACAACCTCCCTCCCGTTCATCTTCTTTTTCTTCTCCTTCTTTCCACACCACAGTTTCATCCAATTCTCCTTCCTTTTCTTCTTCCTCTAATATTACAACCTTTACTTCTTCCCTTCCAGTAAGGTTCTACATGGGGAGGTGAGTAGAGAGAAGGGGTGTGGAGTGGGAACGTGGCGAGAGGTGGTAGGGATATTGGGGGGTGATGTGGTCAGAGTCTGGAGTAAGGATATGAAACTTTGTGACGAGAGGAATGTAGTGGAGAAGGGAAAGGTGTTATGGTGAGGATGTGGAGTGAGGGTGTGACGGAGAGAGTGGGAGGTGTAGGGTAATGTGTTGGGGTTCTATGGCTATGGTTGAGAGGGAATAGAGTGGGGTGGCGAGGGGAATGTGATGGAGGGTTTGGTAAGAGAGAGATGTGAAGGGGAGTGTAAAAGCTGCAAGGAATGGCTGTGGGTGAGGCAAGGGGAAACTAGGAGAAACAGATAATGGTGATTGGGGAAAGAGAAAGGAGGGGGGGCGTGAAAGAAGAATGAGCAATGGCAGTTGTTTTAGAACGTTTGAGAAGAAAAAATAGGCTATTCAACGTTTTTTTTCTTCTTTTTTTCACCAGGATTTGATTTGTTGATCTGTTACTAGTGTCACCTCCATCATCCTTTTTGTGCTTTCATTTGCTATTTGGTTTGTTGTTTTATTTATTTATTCCTTTTTTTTCAATTTTTACTTATATTACTACTACTACTACTACTACTACTACTACTACTACTGATACTACTATTTTTTTTAACTGCACCACAATAACAAGCACCACCATCATCACCACCACCACCACCACCACCACCATCACCGCCACCACCATAATTCTCCGGCAGAAATGCAGAGCCAGACAGCGAAGCAAAAGGGCTCGGGAAGGACCCCCGTTAGTTCCACTCTCGGCAAGAAAAAGGCGAGGAAAAAAAACTCACAAACCAGTTTCGAGTGACGTGATGTCCTGCCATGAACCCTAGTCTCTTAGTGTGCTCCCCCCCCCCCCACCCCTTCACCCTATCCCCCTCACACTCTTTCTTTTAATCGAGGGTTTAGGAAGAAGAGGAAGGGGGTTAGTGGAGAAGGTACAGGTAAGGGAGAAGGGAAGACAGTGAGAGTGTATAGCTGTATGGTGTGGGTTGGTTAATTGCTCCACCTCGTCATTCCTTTCCTCCCCCTTCCTTCCCCTTCTCCCCCATTACACTACCCTTCTTATCTTCCCTCCTCCCTTTCACCTTTTTGCTTGCTGACTCTCTCCTCCTCCTCCTCCTCCTCGGCTGTCTCATAGTGTTTGCGCGCCCGAGGTCAGCCGTCTTAGTGTGTCTATGTGCCTGGTCAGCTGTCATAAGGTGTTAGCGTGTTTGAACCTGTTTCTGAATTCATTTATTCCACAGCGAGTGCATGTGTGTCTGAAGTTACCTGTTTGTGTGTGTGATTCTGTGTCTGAAATCAGGTGTTTGTGTGTCTGAAGCCAGTTGTTTGTTTGTCCGAAGTCTGCTTTCATTTAGGTTCCTTTGTGTCTCTGTGTATACGTGGGTGTCTGTGTGTCTGTAGTTAGCTCAGTCAGGGTGTCGCGTGTCTCAGTGTGTATGTGTCTGTTTTCAGGTTCCTCAAAGTGCCCGATGTCTGATTTCGAGTATTCTAGTGTGTCTGTGTGTCTTTTGTCATGTCTCAGGTTGTCTTGTCATGTCTTATGTTGTCTGTTGTAATCTTCCTCAGAGTGCTTGGGGTTTGAATTCTGATGTCTTAGTGTGTTTGCGTCTGTTGTCATGTCTGAGGCTGGATTCACACGAGCCACTTTTTAGTAATCAGTGGCCGCCACAAAATAATGGTCAAAACAGAACACACACATCCGACCACGCCTCTGTGGCCGGCCTCAGTAGCCAGCGATAGATACCGTTGTTTCAGATGGCAGCGTGCACACGAGCCACTATCGGTGACCACCACCCTGCCACCCGCCGCTTTCCCTCTGTCTTGACACTGACCTTTATGAATTATAACTTTCATAATGATGTATAAGTATGACCTTCACGCATATATTGTGTTCAGGATATGATGAATAAGCTCTTACATGCTTTCAGAATTTATGTTTCATTTCGTTTCACAGTTTTGCATATTAAAAGATTCTGGTGTGGATTAACTACTGAATGTGGTAGTTTTATTTATTAGGAAGTAGAAAGTGGAAATGTTATGTAACCGCAAAGACTGCTGAATTGTCAATAAATTACATCTAATATGACTTTATATTCTTCATGCTCAGCCTTACATTAAGATTACCGCAAGTCTCTCTTCTACTGGCATACGCTTCCTCGTGTTGGTGTCCTGCCGTGTTATACGTGGACCATTTACTGTCATTAGATGATTTTAAAGCTGTCCTGTGACTTCCTGAAGTAATAAAAAGAAAAAAAATATCAGGGTGTTCTTTTAGGTCTGTAAATGATGTGTGGAATGCTACACGCAGTAATCTGTTGCTAACTATGGGGTGAACCCAGTACTTTCTGCGCTTTTTGCCAAGAGAGCACAGACAGCTGCTACCACTACGAGATCCATAACCCCACGTACTGACCTCACTAGTGGCCGCCACCGAGTGGCTAGTGTGCACACTGTGCTGGGTGCACCTACTCACCATTTTTCGTGGCGACCATTTTTGTGGTGGCGACTGACCATGTCTCGTGTGAACCCAGCCTAGATTTTTGTCTTTTCTGATCTGTTTTCTGTTGTTTTTGTAGAGATGACACAATTGCCTTTAGTATACCTTCCTTTTACAACGTGTAATGAACGTGTCGTTACCAGGTCATCTGGTTATTAAGACGGTCAGTACTGTCTTGCTGGCAACACCCCCCGCCCCTGGACCCTCGGGATATCCAGCACCGCCGTGAACGCCCCGGGGGAGCCGAGGTGCTCTGCATGCCGGGACCCCTGGGCCCTGAGCTCGTCAGGGAGACCTTGGGCCCCCTGACGCTCCCCAGCCCCGCTGAGGCGAGGAGGGTTGGAGCAAGACTTGCCTCTTAAACCACCAGACGGGAATATTAAGTTAATCGAAAATACCGTGAAGGCGCCGATCACGGAGTTTGTCGGATCCGGGATGGCAGAACGAAGGGCCGAAGGAACGTGACAGATCATCCTAAGAATGACCTTGGGATGGTTTTCGGGGCAGCATCCGTTTCCTTCTTATCCTTATTGCTTCCCTTTTTGCTTATTTTGCATATTCCTTTTTTTCATTCTTTCATTTTTTCATTTCGTTTCACAATTTTGCATATTAATAGATTCTCTTGTGGATTAACTACTGAAATGCATGTGGTAGTTTTATTTACCCGAAAGTAGAAAGTGGAAATGTTATGTAACCGCAAAGACTGTTGAATTATGTCAATAGATTACGTACATCTAATGTGACTTTATATTCTTCATGTTCAGCCTTACATTAAGATTACCGCAAGTCTCTCTTCTACTGGCACACACTTCCTCGTGTTGGTGTCCTGCCGTGTTATACGTGGACCAATTACTGTCCTAAGATGATCAAAGCTGTCCCGTGACTTCCTGAAGTAGTCAAAAAACTTATCAGGGTGCATTTTTAGTTCTGTAAATGATGTGTGGAATGTTACACGCAGTAGTCTGTTGCTAACTATGGGGTGAACCCAGTACTTTCTTCTGCGCTTTTTGCCAAGAGAGCACAGACAGCTGCCACCACTACGAGACCCATAACCCCACGTATTGACCTGATTAGTGGCCGCCACCGAGTGGGTCGTGTGCAGGGTGCACCTACTCACCATTTTTCGTGGCAACCATTTTTTGTGGTGGCCACTGACCACTAAAAAGTGTCTCGTGTGAACCCAGCCTTAGTGTGTCTGTTCTCTGTTTTCACGTGTTTGATCAGGGTGCCTTTCTGTCTTAAGTTCAGGTGCCCAGGACGTATGTGTGTCAGCTTTCTTGGTGTGCCAGTGTTCATCTTCAGACCGGACGGGATTTGTTCGTTTAAGAGCCTCCTTCCCAAACCTGCTGCACCTTTTTTCTACTCCTTAGTGGTCATTACACCCAGTACCTCGCCTTCCCTCTCTTCTTCGAACTCCTCTCCTATCTTCTTGTTCTCTCCAGCACGACATTTCTGCGAACACTTCTTTTCCTCTCGTCTCGTCTCCTCTTCTCTCTTCTCCTGCCCAGCCCTCTCCTCTCCCCTCTTTCCCTCTCCTCTCCTCATAACAACACTTTTTTTTCTCTATTATTTTCCCAGAGTCACATCAAGCACACAAACGCGCACACATCTTCCCTTCTCCCTTCACTTTTCTCCTCCACCATTAGTCATTACCACATCTTTCTTCCCCTCTTCCACACTGGCGTTCTCACCTCTCATGGCACCATCCCCTCAAGACACGCACAAAAAGTACCCAAGCCTCCTCAGCCTCCTTTCACTTCCCCTCCTTCTCTCCCTCTCCCCCTTCCTTCCTTCACTCCTCCTCCGGCAGTCTTTCAACTTATTTACTTTTCCTTTTTTCTCATGCCCTGGCTGCTCTTCTAACACCTTCCCCTCCATCCTTACTTTCCCCATCTTCCCCAGACACCTATTCCATCTTTCCTTCGTCTTCCCCTTCAACAGCACACCCCTCTACCCTCTACCCTCATACTCTGCTCTTCCCCATCTCGTTCTCCTTTTCCCTCCCCACACTTCACCTTCCTCCCCTCCTCCCCATTACAGTCCCTCTTGTTCTCCCGCCTTCCTCTCACCTCACTCGCTCGCTCACTCGCTCCTCCTCCTCCTCCTCCTCCAACACCTCGCCCACCTTGACCGCTTGAGGCTTTACTTAACCTGTGCTTCTGTGGGCGGTGAAGGCGGTGAAGGAGGAGGAGAAGAGGGTGGAGGAAGAGGAGGAGGAGGAGGAGGGAAGATTGTGTGGTAGAAAGCATGTGGAACGAGAACAAAAAACAAAAAAAAAAAGATTGCTAGGGACGGTATGGACGAGAGGAAAAAAAAAGAGAGAGAAAGGGAATGGAACTTTAATTGACTCGCATGATTTGTGAGGTAGAATTAGAAGATGGATTAGAAGAGAATGGAAAATGAATTGATTGTGACGACTATAGAGAAACGTCGTCTATGGGCAAAGCGATGATAGATAAGGAGATAAGGGAAGCATGGGATGAGGTTAGACGTTTAGAAAGTGTAAACAAAAAAGAGGAAAGGAGGATTATAAGAAGTCACCAACCCACAAACCGATAGGAAAGTGAGTCAAGAGAGAGAGAGAGAGAGAGAGAGAGAGAGAAACATATAGGCCGGTGTGATGTAAAAAGAGGCAAGGAAAACGGGAGAGAAGGCATCGAGTGGTTAACAGGGAGGTAAGAAACGAGAGTAGATTGATCGGACACGGGTCAGTGGCGTTGAAAAGTGGAGAACGTCGAGCACTGAATGAGGTAGCGGAGGATTTAGGGGATCGGGTAGGCGGGGAGAAGGTTACCGGAGCAAGTTATTAGGGGAGTAAAAGGGTTGACAGAAGGAATTAGAATCGATGGAAGGTATTAGGATAGACGATGTAGGGCAGTGCATAGAGGAACCGATTAGAAAAGGATGGTTAGGTGATTGAAGAAGGAGATAGTGCTACGGAAAGGAACTAATAATGAGGTTTGAGGGAGAAGCTTGTATCAGAGGATTAAAGAGTGAGAATAGAGGAAAGGGAAAGATTACGTAAAGGAAGACTTAAGAATTAGGGCATGGACAAGGATGTTAAGTAAGAGGAAAAGGAGTTAAAAGACACCAAAAGAAAATAAATGGGTGAAGGCAATGATTAAAGTGAGAGAATAGAGAAAAAGGGAAGGATTACGTAAAGGAAGAGTTAAGAATTAGGGCATGGACAAGGATGTTAAGTAAGAGGAAGAGGAGTTAGAGGTCACCAAAGGAGGATAAAAGAGTGAAGGTAATGAAAAAAATCCGAAAAAAAAACATTAAAGAACATAGAAAATAAAAAGAGGAAATAAAGAGAAAACGCAGGTTAGAAGAATAACGAAGTAGAAGAGAAGAGAATGAAAGGCTTGAGGGGCGCAACAAAAAAGAAAAGAGAGAGAGAGAGAGAGAGAGAGAGAGAGAGAGAGAGAGAGAGAGAGAGAGAGAGAGAGAGAGAGAGAGAGAGATGAGGAAGAGGGAAGGGGCAATACAGAAACTAAGAGGAAGAGGTTAAGGGGAAGAAAGGAGAAGAAGTAAAGTGTTAGGAGATAAGCGAAAGACTGCGAAGAAGAGAGAAAAGAAAAATATGGAATAAATACAAAAGGAAGAGCTAAGAAGAGAAGGGACTATTAGATGTTTATAGAGAGGGGAATAAAGGGGTAAGGGGCCTGGGAAGAGGGAAAGGGGACATAGGGGGATGAGGTAAGGTAGGAGGACTCGTGGATCAGGGACAGGTGACGGGTTTGAAGGGAAAGAGAAAGGCGAGGAGGAATAATGAAAAGATTGGAAAGATGAAGGAATAGAAGGAAATGGAAAGGACGAAGAAATAAAGGATTGGGAGGATGGAGTGAAGGAAGGTAATGTAGTGAGAGTGAAAGGGGACAGGTGAGGAATGAAAGGTTTGGGAGGATAAAGAGGTGAGAGAAAGAAGGAGGAAGAGGGTAAAAAGAACGGTTAAAAGATGAAGGAGAGCGAGTAGGAGGGGAAAGGGGACGGATGAATAAGTGGAAGGATGGGAGGATGAAGGAGGGAGGGAGAAGAGGGGGAAGGGAGGGGAAAGTGAAGCTTGGGAGATGAATAAAGTGAAAGTGAGAGGGGAGAGAGGGGGGGGATGAAGAAGCAGTGAGAGGGGTGGAGGGGAGTTGGAGTAAGGGGGGGTAGAAGGAGGGAAGAAAGGAGGGGAAAGGTGAGGGATTAAGAAGAAGAGAGTTGGGAGGGTGAAGGAGAGAAGTGAGGGGGAGGGGAGAGAGAGGAGGAAGAGAGGGGAGGTAAGAGTTGGGAGATGAAGGAGAAAGGGGGAGAGGTGAGGGATTAAAAAGAAGAGAGTTGGGAGGATGAAGGAGAAGAGAGAGGAGGAAGGGAGGGGAGGGGAGAGTTGGGGGATGAACGAGAAAGGGGGAGAGGAGGGGAGGATTGAGTGAGTGGTTGGGAGAAGAGGCAGGGGGGATGGGAGAAGGACTGAGTGGGAGAAAAGGGAGAGGGGCTTGAAGGAGAGGGGGTGCCGCCGTCACGCCCGGCCGCCCAGCCCTTGAGCTACCCGCCCACAACGGTGCCACTGAAGGCTGGTTTTTACACTCATATAAAAGCCTTAACAAATACCAGACACCTCGACGAGAGAGAGAGAGAGAGAGAGAGAGAGAGAGAGAGAGAGAGAGAGAGAGAGAGAGAGAGAGAGACCCAGTGGCACAGACAGATAGAGAGACTGACAGACACAGACGTAGACAAATAGACAGACACAGAAAGACAGATAGACAGACAAGTAAAGACAATGGAAAGGGAGGAGGAAAGAAGGAAAGAAGTAAATAATAAAGTATGAAAGAAAAACAACAAAACAAGACAATGACTAAAAAGATCGATTTGAGAGAGAGAGAGAGAGAGCACTGGTACCTATCTCGCACCCCAGACTCTAGAAGGATAGCAATGAAGATGAATGTGACGCTCGTAAAGAAAGAAAGAAAAAAAAACATATAAAGTGACGATTTATTTTGCTTGAGAGAGAGAGAGAGAGAGAGAGAGAGAGAGAGATCAAGGTGTGAAAAAGTTATGAGAAAGTGAAATTTGAATGAGCGTAGGAAGGTGGTGAAGGTACCCAAGAGGAGGAGGAGGAGGAAGAGGAGGAAGAGAAGGAGGAGGAAAAAGAAGAAGTAGAAGAAGACTATTACAAGGGAGAGGCAACAAAGAAGATGGTGCCGTTAATAGCTTATGTGGATGATAATGATGATAATGACTCTGATGATAAAAGTAGTAGTAGTAGTAGTAGTAGTAGTAGTAAGAGTAATTGTAGAAGCAGTTCATTCAGTAATAGCAGGAAGTGGATGAAAGGAAGAGGAGAAAGATGATGATGATTGGGATTACGAAGAAGAAGAGGAGGAATAGGAATAGAAGAGAAAGGAAGAAAAAAAAGGAAGCAGAGGAAGATGTGCAAACGGAGGAAGAGTAGGAGTAGGAGGAGAAGGAGGGAGGAGGAGGAGGAGGAGGTGTGGGGAGGGCAAATAACATGACTGCAAGGAGAGGAGGAAGGGCCGGCCGTAGTGGTGGCCAGGGAGTGTTTGCCCAATGCTCCCTACTCGGAGGTAAACACTGCTCTCTCTCTCTCTCTCTCTCTCTCTCTCTCTCTCTCTCTCTCTCTCTCTCTCTCTCTCTCTCTCTCTCGTCCTTTAATTTCTTCTCCCTGCCATTCTCTCTCATTTACATCCTCCTCCTTCATTTCCTTCCCACCCCTTTTCACATATCCTTTCTTCCCTTCCTTCTTTTCCTCCCCTGACACTCCTTTCATTATTTCCCTTTTTCTTCTCATCCTTCTTCTTTTCCTTCCTCCCATCACCCACAAACACTATCCAATCCTTCTTCTCAACATCCGATCTGATTCTTCCTTTCATCTCCCTCATCCCCCCCCAAAAAAAAATATTAACACAAACTTCCAACTGACTTATTTTCCTTAAGCCATTTCCCGCCCTTTTCCCTTTGTTATATATATTTACATTTATTGCGCTGTTGATTTTTTGTCCTCTTCCGTCATGGCATTTATCGCATTCAGTGTATCTCTTATTTAAATGCGTTGGCGGCGAGGTGCGCGTAGTAAACGGCTCGTAAAGGTAGGCATATATATTTTTTAATCTTCCTTTTTATTGGTCGAAATCTCTTTTTTATGCGTTTCGTTTGATTCTCATTTGACGGTGGAAGGTTTTTTTTTGTGTTGTGTGTTATCTTTCTTTGTGCTTCTTTTCTTCCTTTTTTAGGGGGGGGGGTTAAGAAATGTGAAGGTCAGAAGTGTTTTAGAGAAGTGAGTGCAGGGAGAGAGGAGTGAGTCTTTGTATAGTTTGCTTTGCTGTGGAAATTCGTTGTGTTGATATATCTTTCTCTTTGCTACCTTTTTTTTTTAGGGGGGGATGAAGAAGTGTGAAGATAAGAAGTGTGTTAGAGAAGTGAGTACAGGTAAAGTGGAGTGAGTCTTTGTACACGTTTAGCTTGATTCACATTTAACGACTTGGGAGATTTCTTGTGTTTTGTGTTGTCTTTCCTTTGTGTACTTTCTCTTCGGTGAACGTTGTGTGAGAAGTGTGTATGATAGTGAGTGCAGGAAAAGAGGAGTGAGGGATAGAAAGGATACGGGAGGCGGATATGAGTGAGTAATCGGAGAGAGGAGTGAGTTTTGTCATAGGAGAAAAGGATGAAAGGAAAGTAAAGAAAAGAATGGAAGTTGGGTGAAAGTGATGGGACAAGGCTGTGAGAGGGGATGATGGGGAAATGATTTGAGAGTATTGTGATTGGAAGAGGAAGAAATATGGAGAAAGGTAAAAGAGAGAGAGAGAGAGAGAGAGAGAGAGAGAGAGAGAGAGAGAGAGAGAGAGAGAGAGAGAGAGAGAGAGAGAGAGAGAGAGAGAGAGAGATGGCGCCACTATAAATACTTGCCTGCGCTATGACGGACTGGGGCGGACTACCATCCTGGCCCCTTAAGAAAGCCTACCGGCGCTATAGGCGTACACGTAAAAAAAAAAAAGGAAATAGAAGGGAAAGGAAGATAACGGGGAGAGAGAGAGAGAGAGAGATTGTTTAAACGAAGGTGAGGAAGTCATTGACGTGTTTGTCTTGGAGGGGAGTGAATGGTCGCCCTTCACTCCCTTCCGTTCCCTTTCCGTTCCCATCCCCATCACCTTCCCATTCTCCCCTTCCCTCTCGTCTTTTCCGTTCCCATCCTGCTTCTCCTCCCTTTACTACCACTTTTCTCTATCATCCCATCCTTTCCTTCTCTCCTTCCTCTTCGTTCAAATTCTCCCTTTCCCTTTTCTTCACTTTCCTTCCATCCTGTACCCTTCTCTTCTTAAACGTTCTATTATTTACATCTCCTCTGTTTTTCTTTTCTAATTCCTTCTATATGTATTCCCCCGTTTTTCTTCCTTCTTCCATGTCCTTAATTCCTCCCTCCCGCCTCTTTCTTTCTTTCTAGCTTTTGTTACATTTGATAAACCTTCTATTGGTCTTTCTTCTGTTCATTTATCCCAGCCTGCTATTTACTCCTGTTTTCTTTTTTCCCCTCTGCCTCCCTGTTCGCTAACCATACAGTATCGATCTTTCTTTTTCTTCCCCCTTCTCCTCCCTTTTACCATGTTACCATCCTCTCCCAGTTCTTCCCTTACATTTCTCTCTCATCTGCTTCTCTTTTCTTTTACGTTATGATATTTAGGTGTCCTTTTTACCTTCAGTTTCATTATTTTTCATTGTCTTTGTTTATCTCCCCTCATTTCCTGTCCATTCCCCGTCTCTCTCGTTCTCACAATATCCATTTCTTCCTTCATTCTTTCATTCATTCCTGTCATCTCTCTCGTTTCATTTCCTTCCATTCCATTTGTTGTATCCCTTCCCTCCTTGCTTATTCATTCATAATCTCTCGTTCTCACCATTCCTTATTTTTCCTTCATTTGTTATCACCCTTCTCTTTCCCCTCCTCCTATTCTGACCTTTACATCCTTTCTTTTTATCCTTTCCTCGCCATCCCCCTTTCCCCTCATTTTCATCGTCTCTTCCTTTCTTTATTTACTCCTCCACATCTCATTTGCCCTCCTCCTTCCCTTCCATTTCCTTATTTCCCTCCCTTTCCCTCCCACCTTTTCCCTCTCCCACCTTCCTCCCCTTACATATCTCGCCTCCCTAGCTTTCCTTCCCTCCCCTTCCATCTCTTGTCTGCTTCCCTTACCCTCCTTCCCCTTCCCTCTCCGGCTTCCTTTCTTCCTTCCCCTTCCATCTCTTGTCTGCTTCCTTTTCCCTCCCTCCCATTCCATCTCTCACCTTCTTCCCTCTCTCTCCCTTCCCTTCCATCTCCCGCCTTCATCTCTCTCCCTCCCTCCTCTGCTCTCTTCTACCTCCTTTCCTTCCTCCCCTTCCATCTTCCGCCTTCTCCCATTCCCTCTTCTACTTCCTTTCCCTTCCCTCCTTCGCTTTACATCTCCTGCCTCCCTTGCCCTTCCCCGCCTCTTTCCCTTCCCTCTCCCTCCCTCCCTACATCATCAGCCTCCCTCTCCTGTTTACTTGAAGGCTCCTGTATCAGCTAATGTCCCACAGCGTCTCAGTTTTCTCATTATCTCGGGTTTGTTTTCGTTAATGTTCTCGCCTCTTCTTCCTCCTCCTCCTCCTGTCGTTATCACCTCCTTCCTCCTCTATTTTTTTTTTTTTTGTCTGGTTTAAGAGCAACAAATTCTTTACGAGGATTTTTCACTTACACGGCAGGCTATTTTGTGACTATTATTGCCGTCGCCTCCTCCTCCTCCTCCTCCTCCAGCACCCATTGCCTCGCTGCCCCAGGTGGGATTCGTGGTTTCAAGATTAAGGAAGCGAGGCGACAGTCACAGTGAAGCAGCTTGTCGCGTTGCCCTTCACTCGCCTTCCTGTCCCGCCGCCTCACCAGGGTTGGATCAAATACTGATTTTTTATAAGTCAAATACAAATACAAATACTTTTTATTCCTGAATCTAAAAATACAAATACAAATACAAATACTTCTATTCCTGAATCTAAAAATACAAATAAAAATACAATTACTCCTATTCCAGATTTCAAAGATACAAATAAAAATACTCCTGAAGTTATGCAAAAAAAATATAAAGATACTCTTTTCACAAGTTTACACTTCACATAATAATTGAATTTTATCATCATTAATGCCCGGAAGGTTTCCGGGCCGAGTTTTGCTCGCTCAGGAGTGTAAAAATTCCCGGCCTTACTAAACACCCTCTCAGATGGTGCCGACGTTGCACAGCACCCTAGAATATTCTTGGTAAAGTGCTTCAAGTTTTTGAAGCTTTTTGCATCACGCCAGTACCTCAGTGGATTGACATCAAAAGGCAGAACACCTTCTTCTAGGTACGTTTCAAATTCTGCCTTCACCACTGTAGTGTCATTTGTTGATGCACTTGCCATCATTTGCCCAGCTGGAGGCATGTAGGCAAAAAGACGAGGTCGTGTTGCACTCATGCCAGCCGAAAAGACGAAAGGCTCACTCTCTTGAAATGTTTTCTTCTCCAAGGTCGACTGAGTTGACTCGGAAATAATTAGGTCCACAATCTTGGAAACCTTTTCCTTTTGCATTTTCTTACATGGCATCCATGCCAGCTTAAGCCTGGGGCCCATGACAGCTGCGGCAATGACATCAGTCCGCTCAAGAAATGGATGCAACCTCTTTTTGATAGGTGAATGTAGTGCATTTGCCACGTTAAAGCAGTAGATCGGTTTACTGTCTCTCGTCGTCATCACTCACATCTCATCCCCTATGCCTCCCATTTCCGTGACGTCACACATTTTTGCGGGCGGATCCTTCTTCCGAGCCACCCATCCCTCAGTAACTCCCTAAATCCTCTCCAACTCCAACTCCATGTGACCTGAGGTTAATTTCCTCCTTACTCCCCACCCTTAATTTTTTTCCTCCTCCGCCTTCAACCTTAATGTTCTCCTTACTCCGCTTTCCCCGTGATCTGACGTTAATCCTTTACTCCTTCGCCTTCAACCTTCATCTGTTTCCTCCTCCGCCTTAACGCGGCTTAACATTATTTCTTTTTCTATTTCTTTAACAGTATTTATCCTCCTCAAATGTTTTTGACTCGAAATATAAATACAAATACAAAATACTTTTTTTTCTGGGTGCCAAAATACAAATACAAATACAAAATACTTTTTTTCTGGGTGCCAAAATACAAATACAAATACAAAATACTTTTTTTCTGGGTGCCAAAATACAAATACAAATACAAAATACTTTTTTTCTGGGTGCCAAAATACAAATACAAATACAAAATACTTTTTTTCTGGGTGCCAAAATACAAATACAAATACAAAATACTTTTTTTTCTGGGTGCCAAAATACAAATACAAATACAAAATACTTTTTTTTCTGGGTGCCAAAATACAAATACAAATACAAAATACTTTTTTCTGGGTGCCAAAATACAAATACAAATACAAAATACTTTTTTCTGGGTGCCAAAATACAAATACAAATACAAAATACTTTTTTTCTGGGTGCCAAAATACAAATACAAATACAAAATACTTTTTTCTAGTGTAAAATACAAATACAAATAAATACTTTTTTCTGGTGCCAAAATACAAATACAAATACAAATACTTTTCCTGGATGTCTAAATACAAATTTCAAATACAAATAGAACTGTGATTTATCCATCTGTATAGGCACACTCCCTCAGACTTCTCCTTCACCCCAGCAACACTAAAATGCTTCTAAACACTCTTCTTATGTACAAACTTTAGACCGTAACCTTCTTTTGCTTTACTACATATAGGGGGGAAATGCGTGTGTGTGTGTGTGTGTGTGTGTGTGTGTGTGTGTGTGTGTGTGTGTGTGTGTGGAGGAGGTATGTATGTGTATGTGCGTGTATGTATGTATGTTGTTGTTGTTGTTGTGCCTCCCCAGCATCATTGTTTGTTTGTCAAGTATTAATGTGAGGAGAGGGCAGGGCTGTAGAGTCTGTTCCCCGCCTCTGTCATACGAAAGAACACGCTACCTCTAATGTGCTTATCTACAATGCTGTGAGGTGTGGCGGCGTGTGTGTGTGTGGTGTGTGTGTGTGTGTGTGTGTGTGTGTGTGTGTGTGTGTGCGTGCGTGTGTGTGTGTGCCGCCAGGTCGGACAGGTATCCCCGCCACATTTACCTGTTTACATTTGACTGATAAGTGTCCGGCTGGCGATGAGTGACTGGAGGCGGCTGAGTGCATAACAGGTTCTCGGTACATCACTTAAGGATTATCATTTATTTTTGCACCACAGGACTTGCCGGGCTCCAGATTATCTCCCCTCCCTCACATGCTGCGTGCCGCCTAAGGACAACCTGTTCTTTACTTTTGTATTCGTCGCCTCGGCCCGAGCACACTCAGCACAGGGGCGGCCTTCCAAGGTCACCACCAATAGCCTAGATGCCGTGTGTGTGTGTGTGTGTGTGTGTGTGTGTGTGTGTGTGTGTGTGTGTGTGTGTGTGTGTGTGTGTGTGTGTGTGTGTGTGTGTGTGTGTGTGTGTGTGTGTGTGTGTGTGTGTGTGTGTGTGTGTGTGTGTGTGTGTGTGTTTTATATTCGTAAACCTAATGTATAGTTCATATTTGTTTGGAGAGCCAATTTTTTTTACTTGTTAGGATGGGGACTAGAGCGGAAAAGAACATCTAAAAGAACAATTGAAAATATAGCCAAACCAATCAATCTATCTACTCGTATATGTTTGGGTTTATAATCAATTCATTTTTATATTATATCTTTTCTCTTTTTTTCTGGCAGTTTCCAACATTATCATGATTTATATACTTATTGATAAGGCTCAAGTAGACCAGAAATCGCCTTTTCATGCATCCTTTCGTGAAATTTAATTCCTTCCTGCTTAGTGTCTCTCTGATTGCGTTAACACTTTATTTTAGGCTCTTTATCCGTATCATCTTTCTTTGTTAGTTTTTCTTACCATCTACAGCACCGTGCACTCTTTTTTTCTGCATCCACAGAACTTCAGTTATTTCTTTCACGCCAGCATCATGAAAAAGCCTCTAAGTCGGAGTCTCAGCCCTCTCCTTCTGTACAAGTCTAGGCCGTGACGTTTATTTGCAAGACAACACCCAAAGCGCTGTCCTGAGAGGCTTGCACTTCGCGTCCCGCCTCGCCGTCGTGTCAGGTGTTGCTGCCAAGTTAGTTCAGGTGTTCAGGTGACTTTATAAACACGGCAGAAGTTTTCCTAGGTGTAGTCTTTCTTTACTCTCAAAGAAAGCCGCTCGTAGCAAACACATTAGCCTTCTCCTTCTCGTAATGCTTTTATATATATTCTCTTCAGGAGTGATAAAGCACATTTTTTTTGTTGTTTTTGTGTTATCGAGTTACAACACCGACTGCCCCAACTCGTTCCTTCTTCAATAGAAATGACATAAAATATAGACTAAGTTGTGTGTCTGGAGATCTTTACACTTAACGCGGACATCGACTTACATCACTCCACTCTGTTAAAAGGAACGTAACCACACAGTTCTTCCTAGTCCTCCTCTTCCTCCTCCTTATCCTCGTCCTCCTCATCCTCGTAACACAAAAATATACACTAAGTTGTGTTCCTGCCTCCTGGAGATCTTTACACTTAACGCAGACATCGACTTACATCACTCCCCTCTCTGTTAAAAGGAACGTAACCACACTCATCGCAATACATTTTCGTAGTTTCTGACAGATAACTCTAGCCAAATAAGAGTGAAAACGATCAATATTTAACCGTTTTAACGATAACTTTAATTTTCAGTCGTTATTTGTGTGGTTACGACCGTCTTGGAGCCTAAAAATGATAAATGTAGTGGTCAGAGTACGATAATCTGACAACGGTGCACACAACTCTTCCCCGTCCTCGTCCTCCTCGTCCTCATCCTTGTCCCCTCTCATCCTGGTAACACAAAATGATTACCGTCAACTGTCTTCCTCTCATTTGCTTTAAATTTGACATACGCACCCTTACCTTTTTTTTTTTCTTCCTCATCCTCGTCCTCGTCAGCATCTCCATCCTTGCCCTGTCTTCGTCGTCTTCCTCTTCCTCATCCTCGCCCTCCTTCTCCTCCTTCTCGTCTTCCTTGTCCTCTTTATCCTTGTTCATCTTATCCTCATCATCCTTGTCCTTCTGGTTTCTCTCCTCCTCGTATTCCTAACACTGCCCTCCCTCCTCTTCGCCCCTCTCGCCCTAACTCTCTCCCTCCTCCCCCGCTTCTTCATCCTTATTTTTCTTTTTTCCCATTCCATCTCGCACAGCACAAATGGATAACAGCAGTCGGCAGGTGAGAGCAATGACCAACGCAGCTCCTCGGGGCTGGTTTTTCTTTCTCCGGCCATCATTGTAGACAAAAATATGTCCCATTTGGATGCGGGAATTAATAGAATCATTGGGCCCGCTGATTACACAAAAACCGGGTGCAAATGATGGAGTAAATGCGTCACTTTACGACGGGATAATCTTATTAAATTATTGACTTGATCAGGCAAGAAAATGTAATGTCTAATGTAGTTTACGCCGAGCGAAAGGCTGATAAACCTCGTTGGGCGGGAGAGTGGCGTGGAGGGCCCCATTAGGTTATGAAGGTGAGAGGGAGGTTGGTCAGGAAGAAAAAGAAATGAAGGGTAAATCGAAAAGTTTGAAGTAATGAGACCTGAAGTTTAAGGGATGATGAAACAGCATTAGCTTGGTAGTCATTCATTCATTCATTCATTCAGTCAGTCAGTCAGTCAGTCAGTAAGCCACTAAGTAAGTAAGTAAGTCAGTCATTATCTGTAAAACTTAATACTAAGGCAAGGCTGATTTTTTTCAAAGTTATATTCTGTTTTGTTTCTCTCACGGGTTTTATCTCGCCGTGTTTATTAGGTCGGGAAGACAATCACTGACGGCCGAAACTAAATATATCTGTTGACGCGATCGCTCCTTACAAATCTTCCCTTATCGCTTTGTAGACAGTTATAGCTGCCTCTGCTGCTGTTGTTATTGTTGTTGTTGTTTTTGTTGTTGTTATTATTATTATTATTGTTATTACTATTATTATTATTGATTTGTTTATTGTCGTTTTTTTCTTTGTCCTATTTTTTTTATTTTTTTGTTATTTATTTATTTTATTTATTTATTATTATTATTACTTTTTTTTTTTTTACATCCCCGCCTATTGCGCCGTGGCTTTCTTCAGGGGCCAGATGGTCTGCCCAAGCCCGTCATGACGCAGGCAATTTTTATAGTGGCGCCAGCTATGCTTGGCTCATGCTGTCCCCCGGAACTCATTCTTGATTCACTGGACGGTTTCTTCTAGAGTCCGGGTTGATGGGTGGTCTTCTGGACAGCATGTGGGTAGTCTTAGGCCACTCGGCGGTGACTGAAAAATCCCAGGTGGTAGCGTGGGGATTCCAACCGACGTTGTCCATGGCGTGGTGAATGTGAGCCCACGCTGACCACTCAGCCACCGCCTACCCTCGTGATTATTATCATTATTATTTATCTTGCCATTATCTTGTTTTACCTTTTATAATAAATTATATAGTTACGCGTTTCTTCAAGAGAATAAACTTTTCTTAATCTGATTTATAATGGAGTTAATTGCTGATTCTTATACTCTAGGCCACAGAAAAAAAATAGCTGGTGATGTTGATTAGACACAACATTTTGAGATAATTTTTTTGTTAATTCAAATATTATTTTCACTTTTTTTTACATTTATAACTTTTGCAATTTGCTTATTCCGAAGACTTTATATTAAGAATAAATAAATATATATATATATATATATATATATATATATATATATATATATATATATATATATATATATATATATATATATATATATATATTTTTTTTATGTTCCACTATGGATTGCCTTTTATCGAGAAGGTTCTTATTTCCGAGGTTCATTGAGAGTAAAGAAAGCGGAACATGAGGGGCACCCGGCTCGTGTCAGCGGCGCGGGGCGTAAAGTCGAGTGTGTGCCGCGGTGCTGTCTGTCTGCGGTGTGTAGTGTTGGCTTCGCTGTACGAGTATTAGCGCCTCGCCCTCAAACGTCCTCATAAACTGATTTCCAAACATATTTATTTTCTTTGGAGTAAATACTTTGGATGGTTCATTTAGTTAATATATTGCTTCACTTTTTTTTCTTGTACTTCGTCATGCTTCGTTTTCTTCTTGTGTTCTTATTTTTATTATCTTCATGTTTTCTTCTTCTTTTCTTTTTCTTCGTCGTTTTCTTCGTCTTCTCGTCCAAACATATTTATTTTCTCTGGAGTAAATACTTTGGATGGTTCATTTAGTTAATATATTGCTTCACTTTTTTTCTTGTACATCATGCTTCATTTTCTTCTTTTTGTTCTTATTATTTTTATTATCTTCTTGTTTTCTTGTTTTCTTCTTTTTCTTTTCTTCGTCGTTTTCTTCGTCTTCTCGTCCGCCATACCCGCCTTCCATTATTCAGTGTACACGCCTCAGGACTCGGCCTTCGTGTCTGGGTGGCAGGCCGAGGTGATAGAATTTTTTTTTCTTTTGCCTCACACGATATACACTCCCCAACGTTGCGAAATTGTCGTACTCAGTCTTATATTTGCCGATTTCTAACCCCAAAACTATCTCCTCCATCCCAATAACTAGATTAATTTATAGTTATCGTTAAAATAGTTAATTCCAGATGTCTTTGGGGAATAGTTAAGAGTCAAAAACTGGTAAATAATATGATGCTCTGAGTACGATAATCTGGCAACGCTGACACTCCCCCTTCTTTATGTTCTCTTCCCAATTCATTGTTTTCCACTGTCGATGCTTAAATAGTCAGACTGCTCTTTTTAGGTTACAGTATAAATCAGTCTTCCCCATCGCTTACATTTGAAGTACATCCTTTTCCTGTTCTAGCAATACGCAGAAAGACAAATGAAATATAGAAATAAGGAAGGTTCATCTGCCACATTAGCTATATTTCTTCTCTTAGACGGACTGACTTTGGCGTGTTTTATGGCTGATGGCATAACTCGCAAGCTGACTGGGTGGGTGTATTTCTGGCTGACTGAATGATCTGCTTGAATATATGGTTTGGTGGTAGATTAGCGGAGTATATGTTAAGCTAGCCGCCCGACTGACTGACCGATTGCTGCCTGCTTGACTAACTCCAAGTCTGGGTGGTTGGTGAGCTGACTGGGCGACTGGCGGCTGGCTGGCTGGATTGCATGCGGAGTGGGGTCTGGCTTGCTGGCTGGCTGGCTGGCTTGCATGCGGAGTGGAGGTCTGTCTGGCTGGCTGGCTGGCTCGTAAGTGGAGGTGTTGATGAGAAGGTAAAGATATCCAACTTTAGCTGCCTGTAAGTTGAGCAAAAGTGGCAATCAAGTTTAGCGAGTCTTTTCTCACAAACCTTTATTTTCCCTTACCCTGAGCGTGAACGGCGGGAGTTATCGTCAGGGAGGAGCAGGACGCGATGACTAGGTAGACAGGGGAGGCGGTTAAGAGTATAGAGTGAGGGGACTAATGGTACTGAGGCGCGAGAAAATTATATATGAGTGTGATTAGAAAGGAGGAAACACCAAGATGAAGAGACTGGTTAGGAAGACTTGCTGAGGATATACAATTTTGCAATAAAAGGGAGGGAGAAAGATTAAACATTTAAGGGCCGAATAAAAGAAGAATGATGCATGGCCTGTGGGATGGACACCTCTAAAATTACTTCACCTTCACGGAGCGTTTACAAAAGGTTGAATGGACCTTTAAGAATGCGCACTGCCTCAACATTCATCTCCGTCTCTCTTACGCACTCTAACGTTTTGATATACATGGTTTTCTCGGCCCCGTGAGAAGGTACAGGCAATCATTGATCCTAGGAACCGGCATCTCACTTTCTCAAGCTTACTCGGCCGCCATCTATCGGCACTAAGGAGGATGAGCGGCTTCGGGGGGCTGGGGTGTGAATGACAATTTTTTTGTCTAATCACAGTTTTTTTTTCAATTTCACAATCGAATTTTTTGATAAACTGTAAAAAATATAGAAATCCAAGCGTGGCTCTACTGCCGTCTATTTCCCAATGATTATGATTTTTTTCTACTCCATATAAAATAAATTATGGAATCAAACTGTATTGATTGAACAGCATTAAAAGCAATAGATTTTCAAATATTAAGAAAATTATGGATTATATTAAAATAAGAGAAAAGCGAAGTTTTGACTTTTGAGTTAATGGGCGCCGAAGATTTTTTGTTGCCATCTTTCTTGTAGTTTGTCTAAGTTGTCTAAAATTTACAAATACATAATGTTCATGATGATAATGAGCTAGAACACTAGAACTCATCCATTTATTAATAGGATTTGAATATTATTGAAGTCCGAAAAACATTTGTGGTACTTCTTTAAAGCTCATTGTTCTGCTCAGGGTCAAGACACCTCGGAAGTCCAGAGACGTGATGGAGGCAATGAGAATAATATAAAAATGATGATATGGTAACTAATAAAATAAAATGTATCGTAAACTATTGAAAAAACTCCGAGGACACGCAAGTGAAATAGGGAAAAGAATAAAAAAAGTAGTCTATGTTTCCCATGTGCATAAAAAAAGGTCAAGAAAATGTGCCAAAATGGAGGGAAAGAGGAACTCGCAGGTCATCTTCAGTAAAAATATCATAGCATTTTCAGTATATTTTCTCGTGTGTGTGTGTGTGTGTGTGTGTGTGTGTGTGTGTGTGTGTGTGTTGACATGAAACTCAAATCACTGTCTCCATTTCTCTTCTCGCTGTGTCTTCTTTAACTGATTTTCTTTTTCCCCGTCTGTCTCGTGTCAGTCCATGTTTTATGATATTTCACTTTATTTATTTTCCATTCCTTCTACGTGTGCTGAGTAACGTGCCTGGTGGTGTGTGGGAGGGGGAGTCGGGGGGGGGACGTGTGTGTGTGTGTGTGTGTGTGTGTGTGTGTGCATAGTGGCTCTCTGTGTACATGTTTATTCAATGTCTGTCCACGTTTAAGGATATTTTGCACCTGACGATGACATCCGAAGACTGGAATCTGTGAAAGAGGAAAATAGATAATATATTAAAAGCTGACCTCAGGCATAAGCATTGACCCCACACACACACACACACACACACACACACAGCGTTTTTCTTTTCACTGTTTTTACTTTTGGACAGAAGAAAAAGGGTATATGGTAACTTCTGAGCACCAGGAAATACATTCACGAAAAGGAATCATTTGCAAGACGAACTATTCACAAAACATAATGAAGAAAGAGAAGATAACGAAAAAATATATAAATCAGACAAACGTCCACACTGAGAAAATGAAGCAGTGTAAACCATCAGCTGCACATAGGAGCAGCTGCAGGCCTCTCTGGTAGCCGAGTGGATAGCGATCAGCTGTGTTGGTGTCCGCGCACAGTCCCACGGCGTCAGGTTAGGTCATTTTTGCTAGCAAGAAAAAAATGTATATACACTTCAGAGAAAAAATAGTTATATACTAATACATGACGCTAAAGCATCGTAAACGCAAAAGAAGAGAAGAATATTATTACTATTATTAATATTATTGTCACTATTATTTTTTTTTATTACTATTAGTATTATTATTATTATTATTATTATTATTATTATTATTATTATTATTATTATTATTATTATTAGTAGTAGTAGTAGTAGTAGTAGTAGTAGTAGTAGTAGTAGTAGTACTATTACTACTAGCCTACTACTAGTACTACTCAGTTTGTATTTTTTTTATAGATTTGTTTTTGTATTGCTGATAATTTTGTTCTCGCAAGATAAGCACAAGTATTTGTTCAATATTCTTAGTGTAAAGTTAGCTAACATTCTCTCTCTCTCTCTCTCTCTCTCTCTCTCTCTCTCTCTCTCTCTCTCTCTCTCTCTCTCTCTCTCTCTCTCTCTCTCTCTCTCTCTCTCTCTCTCTCCTCCTCGTTAGTATGCCCCCCTCCGTCCCCTGAGGCCTGATAAAAACGGCTCAGTAATTGGCAGCAGATCGTTATCGAGATGGGGTATCTTGCTCATCCCGTTGCTCTTCTTTTTCCTCCTCTCATTCATCCCCCCTCCTCCCCCTCCGCCGCCTCCGTCAGCCTCTTATCCTCCTTCGTATGCACACTGCTCCTCCTCCTTTTCCTCCTTCTCCTCCTCCTCCTTTTCCTTCTCTTCCTCCTCCTCTTCCTACTTCCCCTCCTCCTCCTCCTCCTCCTCCTCCTCATCCTCTCTCTTGTCGTTTTTATCGGTCGTGATTTTTTCTTGATAATCTTTTTTTCCTCGTTCTCCTCCTCGTCATCGTCTTCCTCCTCCTCCTCCTCCTCCTCCTCCTAGTCTCTTTTTCCCCTCATTATCTTTGTCGTTGAAGTGTTTGCTTTGATTCTAGTTCGCGAATTCATGTCTTTTTCTCCCCTCTTAACTTTTTTTTTTTTTTTTTTTTTTGTGTGTGTGTGTGGTTCCAATGCTTAGTTTATATAATGTTTTTCCTTCATCTCTTTCCTTGTTGATCATGCTGCCGTCATTACCTTTATCATCCTCTTCTTTTTCTATACTGTTTCCCTCATCCCTTTCCTCTGTCTCACTCACTGCCCTTGATACTCTTTTGCTTTTTATAATATAGATGCATTCAGTCAGTAACGGCTATGCAAATCCTCAATGTTCACGCACGGCACGTAAACACAGGCTCAACAGCGATGTCCTCACGTCCTGAAGGTGGCTAAACCGTAATAAATCTTGATGACTTCCTACAACCCCGAACATACTTCCCCTCACCACCGGCGGCGCTAAGGCAACGCAGCAGACGGGGAAAAACGTTGATGATGATGCCGCCACAACCTCACAATACTGAAGGGGATGAAGGTATTTAGAGAGAGGAATGTAAGCCCCGTATTCTGACACACGTTCGGGCCTCTCATAAACTATTTCCAAAGTTCATTGAGTAAATTAAATGGGTTCTCAGGAGTCTTTTCACGTCCATGGTGCAGAACCCTTGTACAACTGCAAAACTATAGGCTATTAAAAGTACCCATGGACATACCCACCCCTTCTATACGTAAGCCTAATCATATGTGGGTGTTTTAAGCCCCTGAATGTTTGAGAATTTGTGGTTTATAGTAAGTCTCCGCAAAAATCTCAAAAAGTACCAATAGAGGAGAAAAGTAAGGGAAACAAAGATGGACATAACAACAGAAGGTTAAAACAGTAGAGAAAAGAAGACGATAACGATAATGACGAGGACAGGAACAAGAAATGAGGTGAAGGAAAAGCACGATATAAAATAAGATGAAAAAACGAGAGATGGAGGTAGAGAAAGGAAGGGATGAAGGAAATAATGAAAAAGAGCGTCGGACGTTAATGCGTTTGTGAGTACGTGAGAGGGTTGAGATAGTAAATAGAGTCAGGTTGAGGAGTGAATAAAGACTTTCTCATCACAGGAGCATAAATTGTGCTTGCGAAATTTATTTAAAGCTAAAAAAAATGCATGTGAAAGCAAGCACAGACGCGTCCGGACAGTTGTGACCTTAGAGAGAGTTCATACACCGAGGTAAAGAGTTTGAATAATAATAATAATAATAATAATAATAATAATAATAATAATAATAATAATAATAATAATAATAATGATAATACTAATATTGATTATAATAAAAAGAAAAAGAAGGAGAAAAAGATGAGGAAGAAGAAGAAGAAAAGAAAAGAAGAAAGAGAAGAAGAGAAAGAAGAACACAAAGAAGAAGGAGAAGAAGAAATAGATGAAGTGGAAAAAGAAAAAGAAGAAGAAGGAGAAAAGAGAAAGTAAAAGAAGGAGAAGAAGAAGAAGAAGAAGAAAAAAAATTCAACTTATAATCTTGTACACTCGATATGCCGGTATACCAAACAAAAAAAAAACAAAAAAAAAATGGCATCCGTTAAAATAGTACTGTTTTTATCTACTTCATTAATGTTATTCTGAGAGATCGTTTAAAAGACTTCCATTACGGCTATTCTCCACGATGCATGCATGACCCAGGGATGCGGAATTGACTGATCAACTGAAGGGCTTACACGCACCTTTATAGCCGGTGTTAAGGCATTCTTCGAGGCTCAGGTTATGCGGGGCGGTGAATGTTGTCTTGCTTGAGTCTGGTGATGGCGAGGGCAGTCAAGCGCGGCGACGGGCGGAGGCTCTTGTCTTGAAGGGGGACAGCGTTTTATTATTATTATTATTATTGTTGTTATTATTATTATTATTATTATTATTATTATTATTATTATTATTATTATTATTGATGTTTTCGTTGATGTTGATATTACTGCTTCCCTTATCACCATTGTTTTAGCGCCATCATCGTTAGTCTCAGATATAACGCCAGGTAGATTAAATATATTTTTATATTGAATGTGAATGTACTGAGAGAATTTATAGATTTCTTTTGTGTTAAATGTTAAAGAATATAAGACAGTATATGAAACGTGGACATCAACGAGTTACTACTACTATTGCTGATCCTACTACTACTACTACTACAACTACTACTACTACTACTACTACTACTACTACTACTACTGCTACCATTACTATACTACTACTACTACAATTACTCTACTACTGCTACTACTACTACTACTACTACTACTACTACTACTACTACTACTACTACTACTACTACTACTACAGCATATATAATGAAAAGGTCTTGGCATCAAAGTTACAGCAATAAAGCAGACATGTTTACACTGACCGAGGAAACATATATTAAAGAAAAAAAAAAACTACAGCATCCTACATCACAACAGCAGATCAACACTACACCTCCAAAACTTTATCTTTCATCACTAGGAAAATAAATAATCCCCTCCCGCATCCATAAAAAAAAAAGTAACGTTTCTGAGTTAAATAGAAGGGAAAGAAAATCCTGAAGAAAAAGGAAAATATCGGGAGAGAAACTGAACAAAAGCTTCGGTGCATGGACGCAAACTGTGATGTTGACTGTACACACACATCAGGGGTGAGTGTGTGTGTGTGTGTGTGTGTGTGTGTGTGTGTGTGTGTGTGTGTGTGTGTGTGTGTTGCATCATGACTTTACCTACATTCTGGAAACCTCACTTTCAGTTTCCCAGCGCCATGCTTTCTCACGCACACAATAACGTCATTCAAAGTTACTGAAGCCACAGTGTTTTACCTGACGTACTTGCTAGAAACATCAGCTTAGTGTAATAGCTTCGGCAACCATTTAGTAGTTCCTTTAAAAGTTACCTGGAGTGGTTCATCAGCCCTGGGACATTTATTTTTGTTTTCGTAAATACCTAATTCTTGACTACATAAGATTAGTAATTAGCCCGTTCGCAAGTTATTAGCCTCCTTAATTTGGGGGGATTAATTTTAATAAGTGTTAAATTTCCTTTTGAATATATAAAAAAATCACTTTTGTTCTATTTTGTTTCTCTTCTTCGCTCTGTTTCCCTTTATTATGTTTAGTTTTTCTGTTTTTATACCTCTTTTTTTTTTTTACTTGTTTGTTTTAACCATTTCCTTTCCTGATACTCTTTGTCGGTGTATTCATTACTAACCGTTTTTTTGTTTTTCTTCATTGCAGGTAAGGAAAGAGCGGAAAGAGAGGAGAGGCCGATACGGTGGAAGGTACGGTGCCCAGGAAGACTTAGCGCTCAATCATTACCCAGTACAGTTCTTCGTGTGAGTAAAATACGTAAGTGGACTTCTATATGTGGGTAATTTAAACCGATGATTGTAGTATTGCAGCATTTTTTTTCATTAATTTGTGATTCTTTTCTATTATATCCTCTGTTTTTTCTTTTAAGTGCATCGTCATTATGTACTTATTTCTCTCATTTCTTTATTTTTTCACTTTATAACATTACTTTTTTTTTTATTTTCTGTAGTATTTATTCGTCGTTGTTGTTGTTGTTGTTGCTGTTGTGCCTCTTCAGCGTCATTGTTTGTTTGTCAAGTATTAATGTAAGGAGTGGGCAGCGCTGTGGATTCTGTTCCCCACCTTTGTCATACGAAAGAACACGCTACCTCTAATGTGCTTATCTACAATGCTGTGAGGTGTGGCGGTGTGTGTGTGTGTGTGTGTGTGTGTGTGTGTGTGTGTGTGTGTGTGTGTGTGTTTACTGTGCCAACATACATGATTCGTATCTCTTCAAGAGGTTCACATCACCAACATTTGTCTGTCTCTCTTCCTTCAACTTCTTTTCTTCACTTCGCTCTATTCCCCTCCTTCCTTCCTTTCATCCATTTTTCCTCCACTCATTCAATTTTCTTTTTTTTTTTTACTCTTTTCTCTTCATTCATTCATTTGAGTCAGTCTGTCATTCATTCATTCATTCATACTCACGTGTCTGACATTCTTCTGCTTCCCTATCTATCTTCCTTTTCTATCTCTTCACCTCTCCTGCCTTTTTCCCGCCTTCTTTCCTTTCTCCATAAGTTTCTTGGCCGTGTTTTTTCAGATATCGTAATAGTTTTCTTTTGATTATAAAACTCTCTCTCTCTCTCTCTCTCTCTCTCTCTCTCTCTCTCTCTCTCTCTCTCTCTCTCTCTCTCTCTCTCTTTCCCCCCCACCCCCCACACACATAACATCCCAGCAAGTAACATAAGAGACACAAAAACAAGAGAGCATCGCATCGCATCCTCTCCTTGCAAAGCCCCGCCAGCAATGTCCTTCCTCAATGCGCTTCAGAAGGTCCCGCCGATGCCAAGGTACCGTGTCGCTGCCTCTCCTCCTCTTCGACCCTCCCTCTCTCATCTCCACCTCCATCCCCACCGACCTACCTCGCACGCGGCTCTCCTCTGATCTTCGCTCTACCTCCAAACGTACTGGCCGCTCCGTCGCGTTACTCAGTTCGGGAGGATGCTCTTTGTCTTCTTACCGTGTCTTAGGCTTGTTATTACCCGCCGCCGTCTGTCCTCGTTGGGAGCTGAGTTGTGGTGTTCGGAGAGAGCAGCGAAGGGGTCAGGAAAGGCGAGAAGGTGGGAGGAATAGGAAGTTGTATTGGATGGAGCGAAATTTGACTGGGTAAAGGAGAGATTCTTGTTAACAATCGCCGCCTTTTGTCCCTCGCTGGAAGCTGAGTTGTGGTGTTCGGAGGGAGGAGCGAGAGAAGGGGTCAGGAGAGGTGGGAAAGTGGGAGGAATAGGAAGTTGCATTCAAGGGAGAAAATGATGGGGTAATGGAGAGGTTCGAGATTCTTCTTATTGCTCTCCGCTGTTGGAAGCTAAGTTTTGGAATGGAGAGGAGGAGGAGGAAAGGGTTCAAGGGGTCAGGAGAGACAGGAAGGTGGTATAAATAGAGAGTTAAATTCAAGGAGGGAAAGCCGAATGGATAGAATGGACATTGTTTCTATTAATTTATGGTGTGTTGAGGAGTGGGACTATTTGTGGTGGAGTGGACTATTTGCTCCATACTATTACTAACAAAAAATATATATGTTAGGTACAGCCATTGACACACAGAGGAGGTCCATAGGAAACTCGTGGGGAATGGGGCTTGGCGTGATTATAATGTTTGAACTGATACAAAGAGAATAGGACAAGGAAGGAACGACTTTCAATACGGGTGTGTGAGAAAACTCCTGAGACAAAGTTAAGTGATTTTTTTTTTTTTTTTTTTTTTTTTTTACAGCAAAGGAGTCAGTTCAAGGGCATAAAAAAAGAAAACAATAATAAAAGAAACGGCCCGTGTAGTTCTCGAAGGCTGTGTGTAGACCAATAAATCTTCTTAGTGTACGTTTCTTCAGCTTTAGAGAGTGTGTTAACCCACCTTTCTGCGCTAACTGTTCACCTTTGCTTACCTCTAATCATCGTTTTAATGCACCTACCTGTTGGACTGTAAATATGCATGTCAGTCATAACTTGTAAACGAGGTGCGTGCGTGCGTGTGTGTGTGTGTGTGTGTGTGTGTGTGTGTGTGTGTGTGTGTGTGATATACGTTGGTGCATGTCTATAAATATTTGCAAGAGAGGTTTGGGTAATTGAGAGGAGGAGGAGGAGGTTAGGGAGAGAGAAGGGACATAAGGGAGAGGTCAGGGAGAGGGAGAGGAGGGAAAGTGATGCTAGGGTAAGGGAGAGGAGGGAGGAAGAGTCTAGGGTGAGGGAGAGGAGGGAGGGAGAGGATAGTGATATACGGTAAGGGAAGAGAAGTGAAGGGAGAGGTTAGTGAGTAAAAGAGGGGAGAGGTTGGGGTGACAGAAGGGAGAGAGGGAGGGAGGGAGGAAGGGAGAGGTTAGGTCCACACAAGTAATGATTCTTGGTCAACACTAAAGTCAAATGAGTTTCGTGTTATGTTTAACGAGTCTTGTTTTATGGCGACGAGGAAAATGAGAGAGAGAGAGAGAGAGAGAGAGAGAGAGAGAGAGAGAGAGAGAGAGGAGAGGAGGAGAGGAGAGGAGGAGGAGAGGAGAGGAGGAGAGGAGAGGAGAGGAGAGAGAGAGACCAGACGAGACGAGTACAGACGAGACGAGGGAGACGAGGGGAGGGAAGGGAAAGGGAAAGGGAAAGGGAAAGGGAAAGGGAAAGGGAAAGGGAAAGGGAATGAGAGAGAGAGAGAGAGAGAGAGAGAGAGAGAGAGAGGTGATAACTCCTCGTAGATTAGTAGACGTGCGCCGCGCCTCTTGTTCCTCGCTTTTGTTGCTGCTGCTGCTGATGATGATGATGATACTTTTACCTGCGTGGGAATACCTGGCCAGTGATGTGTTAATTTCTGGCCGGTGTAACTCGAGAGAGAGAGAATGAGAAAGACAAACATAGACAAAAGCAAACATTTAGTGACCAGTTATATAGGATCAAAAGATAATTTGCTGTTTCCTTTACTGTAAAAAAATATTAAGATAGGATTATTTTTTGTCGCCTCCTCATTTCAATTCCTCTTAACGGGGCTAAATTGCATAGGGATTAGTGCCCACTTAACCCTGTATTGCCTAGTGTGGCCATATAGTTACGCTTGAAATGAGTGATGGGCGGAAATTATGGAGCGTAGGGAATGTTTGAGCAATGTGACCATTTCAACACATGCTACAGAGTGTCACTATTTGGTGGCGGCATTGTAGGAAATAATTCAGGCGTTCTGGGGTTGAATCTAACGCAGCAAGGGAATTTCCAGAGGTAGCTTTAAGGCCCTGGCAATGGTCTGACCCTGCTTCTGTACCCTGAATCTAAACAAACCGCTATTAGACAAGGCTTTCATAGGAGTTTAGGGCATTTTAACGCCAATACCATATCATCAACCTTCTTTCTAATCCAGTTTCTTAATCAGAGTCTGTTCTTTTCGTGCTATTCTCCTTTTCTTCAGCATTGGCTCCCATGTTCCGTGTGACTTGAAGCAGAGATGAAAATATGTATACTTGACTATAATGCTCCGTTTTTTTTTTTAATTATACTCTTCCCTTGTCAAGTATAGTTCGTTCTCCTCTTCAAGACAGTTAACAAGAATAAGAACGCCGTTTTTTGTATATTGTTTTAGCCCTTTAGCTGCATCCTTTATAGTAAAAAAAACACAACCTACTACTTGTTCAACTTTCTCGTTAGTCTACGCCACCCCAGCCAATGCCATAACTATTGCTTGGTGTAACAGGCGAGTGAGACCTTTCTGTGTTGCTCCTTGCCATGAGATTCCCGTGCCAGTAAGATCCATCAGCCTAACCTCTGTGACCGCGGCTCCAAATATCGGGAGAGAATCAAAAAGCAATAGACACAAAAATGACGAGGGGAAAAGTCAGATTTGGTGATGGTCATGTTGTCTCTTTTAATGCTTGTTTTCGTCCCATACAATCTTGACCTGGAATGATTGTAAATTGTAGCTTAGTCTCGTTCTCAAAAATTTCATGGCTCACACAGTCACATTTGATAAGGCTTTCGAATAGGATGTGGAATTTCCTTGGATAGTTTCATGAGCCTAGTGATAGTTTGACAAGGCT
>NC_066534.1:12403218-12435718 GCF_024679095.1 Eriocheir sinensis | reverse complement strand
GGTCGATGAAGAAGATGAAGAAGAAAAGGAGGAGTCGTAGGAGATGAAGGAAGGAGGAAGGGGGTCGTCTTGGTAGAGGTCGTCATGTGTTAACTGCCAACAAGACGAGGAAAACGACCATTAGGAACGCTTTATAGGAGGGGAAGAGTGGAGGGAGACTAACGGAAGGGAGGGAGGGAGGGAGGGAGGGAGAGAGGACGAAGCAGGGGAGAAGTTGAAGAGAAGGTAGAGGGAGACTGACATGGGGATGAAAAAGGAAGGAAGAAGTAGAGGAGAAGAAGCAAGGTTAAAGAGTGTGAGAGAAACGAAATTGATTGGAAAGGATTGAGGGAGAGCGTGACAGGGAAGAAATAGGACAGATACGAGGTGAGAGTAAAAAGAGGAGAGGAAGAAGAGGAAGAAGAAAAAAAAGCAAGAAAAAGAGATGTTGAGGAAAGGAGAAAGTTAGTTAAGGCGAAGCATGTAAAGAGGAAGAAAAAGAGTATAGAGAGAAGAAATATAGAATGTAAATATGGAATGATATGTAGTAGGTATAGGAAGAAGATAGATAGATGGGAAGAAGAAACGAGAAACAGAAGAAATAGAGGGAAAGAGGAGGGTTGTAAGGAGGAAGAAGAGAGAACGCAAGTGTGAAATTAGACATACTGTAGAAGGCAAGGTTTTCGAATTATGGTGAAGGGAAAGTTGATAAAAGAACGACAAGAGAAAAGATAACAAAGAAAAGAATGAAAAAACAACTTCGAAGAAAACTCACACCTCCTCCCTTCTTCCCTCTTCATCTCTCTCTCCTCTTCCTTCCTTCCTTCCTTCCTATATACTAAGACTTTCCCCTCCTCCTCTCCTCTCTCTCATTCCCTCCGTCTCTCCCCTTCACCTCCCTCTCTCTCCTCGCCAGCTGTCCCCTTCATCTTCCTCTCCTCTTCCTTCCTTCCTATATACTAAGAGTCTCCCCTCCTCCTCTCCTCTCTCTCATTCCCTCCGTCTTTCCCCTTCACCTCTCTCTCTCTCCTCGCCGGCTGTCCCCTTCTTCATCTCCCTCTCCTCTTGCTTCCTTCCTATATACTCTCCCCTTCTCCTTTCCTCTCGCTCATTCCCTCCGTCTCTCCCTTCCACCTCCCTCTCTCCCCTTCTCCTTTCCTCTCGCTCATTCCCTCCGTCTCTCCCTTCCACCTCCCTCTCTCTCCTCGCCGGCTGTCCCATTCTCCTCCAAACCTCGTTTTCCTCCCTCGCAAACATGCAAATAGGTTTCAGATGAAGTTTTACCCGGGCAGGTGAGCAGGATCAAAGTGGCGAGTTACCTGCCTCTTACCTGAGCTCCCCTTTGACTCACTCGTCCTCCTCCTCCTCCTCCTCGTTCTCCTTTTTTTTCTTCTTCCTTTTGCTTCGTCGTTGTTGTCGTTTTCTTGCTCTTGTTATTGTTTTTGTTCTTGTCGTGTTCGTGTTCTTGTTCTTGTTCTTCTTTTTCTTCTTCTTCTTCTTCACCTCCTCCTCCTCCTCCTTCTCCTTCTCCCCCTCCTCCTCAATTTAGTCATAACTATCTTCATTAATCTTTTTTTTTGTCTCTTCTTATCTCTCCTTCAAGCTTTCCTTCCACCGTTACCTTTTTTATCGCCTCTTCCTCCTCCTCCTCCTCCTCCTCCTCCTCCTCTGTTATGTCGCTCCCTTTGTCTCGGTATTAGTCAACTCATCTCCCTCAATTTACGTGATGCCGGGTTCCAATATTTTTTTAGAAGACTCTCGTTCCTTTCATCTTGATCGTTATTTATGCCCGTAATGCTGTTGACCTTAATGCAGGAATAAACGTCACTGCTCCACCACCACCCCACCCCCACCACCCCCACCATCACCATCACCCCGACCCCCACCACCACCTCCATCATCACCATAACTTTCCACCCCCCAGAGGCATCACCCATAACCCCCGTCGCTGAGCTGACTTAACTTTTATTCTCTGGTTTCCTTTGGTAATATAAGACGAAAGGTGCAGGTTTCTGAAAATTTATATTATAAGATTAACCATAGAAAGGAATAATGGACAGATATTACATAATTACACTCGTATTGGTTTAATCTCATCCTCTGATTATATTTTTGTGAAAGCTTAAGTTTATATTACTGCATCCGTAGCAAAGTTTATCCTCTGCCTCTATATATTCCATGCTATGAAGAGGATCAGGAGAAGGACAAGAACATAACATGAGATTATAAGGAGTCCTCAAGAGGTCACTAGGCCTATACGTGGCAGATCTTGTAGACCTGACCCCACCCATCCTCTCCCCTTCTCTCTATCCGGGTTAATCTGACCTTTTCTTGGAGGTATCTATCGTATTGTCAATCACCACATGACTGCCAAGCCTGTTCCACTCACCCACCATTCTCTTCATAAGCCAAATCGTTCCTGTTTTTGCGAGATTTGAATTTATCCAATTTATATCCATTACTACGGGTCATCCCATCTCAAACAGTGAATATATTTTGTCATTTTCATCTGCACATATTCTAACATGTTGATATCCATTCTATAGTTAGGAGACCAGAACCGAACCTTATAATCGAGATGGGGTCTAACTAATCATAAACATATCTTGAGGATGATTTCAGGTCTTTTATTACTTACACTTCTCGAAATTAAATCCAGTATCCTATTTTCACGACTTCTTGAACGAACGCATTGGTTCGTTGGGCGAAGATTAGAGCTGACCAGAGCAAGAGAAAGAAAGAGATGGGGATGAAATTTATATTGGTGAAACGCTCTCTTCCCCTCCATTTTTTAGGAGCAGCGAGTAGCGGGCTTTTTTTTATTATTGTTTCCTTTTGTGTGCCCTTGAACGGTCTCCTTTGTTGTAAAAAAAAATAAAAACTTGTCGTCGTCCAGCACCTCCTCTCCTCATTCTCCTCGTTCTCATCCTTCCTCGCACGGCACATCTCCCTCTCTCTTCCATTTATCCCTCTCCCCTTCTCCTTCCAAACGCCACCCATCACCCCTTCCTTCTCTATCCTCCTCCCTCATATCTTACTCTTCTCCTGAACGTCTTCTGTCTATTCCTCCTCCACCTCCTCCACCTCCGCCTCCTCCTCCTCCTCCTCCTCCTCCAGCCCGCCGCACCCCTCACACCTGCTACACGCATACCTGGGGACCCTAGCCAAAAGAGGACTCCCACACCTCCTCCTCAACACCTGAATTCCTGATATCTTCCTCCTCCTCCTCCTCCTCCTCCTCCTCTTCCTCCTCCTTCTCATTCTCATTCTTATCCTTACTTGTTTTACTTCATTATTTTATCAGCTTCTTCTTATTTGTTTTTACTTGTTCTGCTTGTTGTGCTTCTTCTTATTGTTTTTATTTTTATTTTTCTTCTTCATTTTCTTCTCCTCCAACTCATTCTCGTTCTCTT
This sequence comes from Eriocheir sinensis, assembly GCF_024679095.1. Lineage (NCBI taxonomy): Eukaryota > Metazoa > Arthropoda > Malacostraca > Decapoda > Varunidae > Eriocheir > Eriocheir sinensis. The sequence continues at coordinate 12,432,326 of NC_066534.1, read as the reverse complement.
CTATTTTTTTCTACATGTTATTTATCACCCACATTGTTGTTCTCGGTTATTTTTTCTTCCTGTTCTCATTGTTTTCTTTTGCAATGTCTCGTTCTTTCTGCTTCTTCTTCTTCTTCTTCTTCTTTTCCTCCTCCTGCTTCTCCTCCTCCTCCACATCCACGTCGCTTCCTTGTCATCATCCCGACCACTTCTGCTTTTTGATTAACCTTAGAATAGAAAATACTGAGGGTGAGAAATTAAAAAACAGCAACAAAATCTGAAGCTGTACTGTTTATGAAAAGAAGGATAGAGAGAGGGAAGAGAGAGAGGGGGAAGAAAGAAGGGTGGAGAGGGGGGAAAGAGAGAGAGGGGGGGGGAAAGAAGGATGGGGAGGGGGGAAAGAGAGAGGGGAAAAAAGAAGAATGGAGAAGGGGGAAATAGAGAGAGGGGAAGAAAGAAGGATGGAGAGGGGGGAAAGAGAGAGAGAGGGGAAGAAAGAAGGATGGAGAGGGGGGAGAGAGAGAGAGGGGGGAGAAAGAAGGATGGAGAGGGGAGAAAGAGAGAGAGGGGAAGAAAGAAGGATAAAGAGGGGGGAGAAAGAAGGATGGGGAGGGGAGAAAGAAAGAGAGGGGGGGAGAGATGTAGAAGATTATAAGTGATGGTGTTAGTCTCAGTACACAAGGAAGAGGTAAAGGAAGACAAGTGGATGAGGCAGGCGTTTGAGGGCAGGTAACGAGAGCAGAACAGGTGCGGGTCGGAGCGGGAAGTGAGAAAAATAGAAACATAATTTTGGAAGCAACTAATAAAGGAAATTAAATAACAACCAAGTTACGAAGTCTTTTTAACCCTCCCCCCCCTCCCCCTGTCTCTGTCTCCTCCTCCTCCTCCTCCTCCTCCTCCTCCTCCTCCTCCTCCTCCTCCACCAAGTATAGTGCTCTCCCCTTCCTCTCTTCTTTCTTCTCTTCCTTTCCTTCCATTCTCCTCTCCCTTTCCTTCCCTTTACCTTTCCAATACTTTCTTCCACGTTCTCTTCTTCATCCCTTTTATGTTATATCTGATTATTGTAGTTTATAAAAGATACATGCCCGTTTTATCGGTTCATTTGTTATATCTATTTTTATTACTATTATTGTTTTGTCATTTGGCCTTTTTCTGAATCTGGTTAGTCGTCGTCGTGGTCGTAGTAGTAGTAGTCGTAGTAGTAGTCGTGGTGGTAGTTGAGGTAGTAGTAGCAACAGCAGCAGCAGCAACAGGTGTAATAATGGAGGTCGTGTTAGTAGCAGGAGAAGCAACATTATCGAAGGAGTCCATTTTCAAGGCACTCAAGACACCTACCTAGCTACCGTGCAGGCGACGAATTACACACTCACTCCCTCAGTCCACGTGAATCTCAAGTGCTTTAGACACGGTGCAAATTTATGTTATTCTGGCACGGGACTTTAATCTTTCTTCCCTTACTCCTTAACACACTCCTCCTCCTCCTCCTCCTCCTCCTCCTCCTCCTCCATATACAGGGTGTCAGAGTACGGCCCACGCCCCTTGTCAGGTGGCGTCTCCGTGAGATAACCAAGCAGCCGTTATATTGGGTTACGCCTTCATCTGCCCTCGCTGGCTGTAGAGGTGGCGGCGGGCGGTTGCGGGGGTGGAGGGGTGAGAAGTGGTAAGGTTGGTAGGTAGGAATAACAACAACTGCGGTGGTGGAGATGGTATTAGTAGCAGTGGTAGTTGTGGTGGTAGTAGTAGTAAAAGTAATAGTATTGGTAGTATAGGTGTAGGTGTTGATGGGGCTTCGTGGTGCAGTGGTTAGCACACACTTCTCCTATAATTCCTTCCCCTTCTGTCTCTGTCCTGCATATGACCACAGCTGTTGCGCCGACTAAACGAAACTTTCCAACGTTCCTGTAGGTGTTTATCTTTTAATAATAGTAAACACGACACATTTTCCCAAGCCTCGCGTCACCTGCCTCGCCCTAGTCCCGCACCTCGTCCACAGTTGTCGGCAGGTGCACGTCTTGGGAGAGGCAGGCACAGGTGACGGCGCATTGATGGCTTGCGTCCTGAGGTGTTCCCACGTGTGCCTCATAAAGTGTGTGTTCCCGACCTTGCCACGCCCACGCGCTGCCTCGCCGCGACACGCCCCGACCGAGTATCACCAATATGCACATTCCTTAAGCTTGTATGATTTACTTACTGTTCCTATGCACACGGGAAGCAAATGTACTGGAACACATATACTTTGAAGAGCGCTCTATTGGATGGACATTTTTCATATACGTAGAAAATACAACACAAAAGTACAACAAAACTAAAATGATTAATAAGTTCTCATGAGGATTTTTTACAAGAAACAACAACAACAAAAAACTAGAACAATAAATAAGTTTCTAATGGGATTTTTTAGAGGAAACAAAAAAAAATGACAAAACTAAAACTCAAACAAAAATTATAAATATCATCTCGGCTATAATTTTTTTAGGCTCAAGGGCAACAAAAAAAGGGGGGGAAAACAAAAACTCGTACAGAATGCCAGAAAAATGCTACGAAGCGACACACATTACTCCACCTTGCAATCTCCTAAAAGTATTCTCATTCATGTAAAAGAAGCTCTGTTTATCTGATGCGGAAGTTCAAGGCTGCGTGTAATCCATTTTTTGTCACAGTTCCTCGACAAGACTCAACCAATGCCTGAGAAAAGAGTGTCCTTTGCTGGTGTGAGTGTTTGAGTATGTGAATGTTTGCTGAGAATGTTGGTATAGTTGCTGTAATAATGAGTATTTGAATGTTTGTTGAAAATGTCTAGGTGTTGTAATGAGTAAGTGAATGTAATGTTTGCTGAGAATGTTTGTATAGCTGCTGTAATAATGAGTTTTTTACGTCATGGCCTATTGCGCCGGTAGGCTTCTTCCCGGTGGATCCTGATGGTCGGTCCAAGGCTTCTTCCCGGTGGGGCCTGATGGTCGGCCCAGCCCGTTCTGGCGCAGGCGAGTGTTGATAGTGGCGCCATCTTGTATTGGCTCATGCTGCCCTCCCGGTGCTCATCTTTAATCCTAGAATCTAGAGTCCGGGTTGATAGGTGGTCTTCTGGACAGCATATGGGTAGTTTTAAGCCACTCGGCGGCGGCTGAAAAATCCCAGCTTGGTGGCACCGGTCGGGGATTGGACTCGCGTCCTCCTGAACGCGGGGCCGTCTCGCTATCCATTCAGCCACCGCCTCCCCTTCAGTATGTGAATGTTTGTTGAGAATGTTCGTGTAGGTGCTGTAATAATGAGTATGTGAATGTTTGTTGAGAATGTTCGTGTAGGTGCTGTAATAATGAGTATGTGAATGTTTGTTGAGAATGTTCGTATAGCTACTGTAAAAATGAGTATGTAAATGTTTGTTGAGAAGGTGTCTTGTATGTGCTGTAATAATCTCCCCTACGCACTCATGCTGATCTGGCGAGCTCGATATTTTATTTACGAAAAAGGAAGGAGCTCAAAGGCAAAAATGAAACAGTAAACAAAAAAGTCCGCTTATCACTGCGCCTATATAGAGAATAGAAATGAGTAGCTTTTTCATTTATTTATTTATTTATTTATTTATTTATTTATTTATTTATTTATTTATTTTTTGCGGAAGCACAAGGAAGCATGATCAGTTTTTGCTTTCCTTAATCGCGCAAACTCGGTCACTGCTTAAAATTATCGTCTGCCTGCGCTGCCCCCTTGTGTGCCTGGCAGGTGTGATAATATCCACACATTCATGTTTATCTGGCAGGTGCGATATTTATTCTTTTTTTTACCTGGTGCGGAAATACAAGAGCGCAGTCTGATTTTTTTACTTTCCTTATTCGCGCAAACTCGGTTAGTACTAAAGATGCCTGCCTACGTTGCCCCGTGTGTGTGGCTGCTGTGATAATCTCGCCCCGACGCTGATGTTGTAACGCGCCGCTGCCCAGCCACGTGTTAGCGGCGCTGCCCGGGCCGCCGCGACACAAAGCCTCGCTATCAGGGCCCGGCCGTCACCGTCCTCGACCCACACTCCGCCCTCATCGATGTGGTCACCTGCCGCCGCCTCTGCTTGCTTGCCTGGCGCGGTGTGTCTTGATTGTTGGAGGCGTTTCATATTTTTTATCGTAATATAATATGATAACAATAACAACAAAAATATCATTCACTTACACATGTGAACATTTTAAAATCAAATAGAAATAGACTAGAAGGAAAACAAAAATAATAACACAGTAACTGGTTTAACTTTCCGTCTATGACCCCGTGGTGCAGGAGGAGTGACCCTGCACGATGAAAGTGTGACCTCCGTTACCTGGAATTATTAGGGGTTGATAGATTGATAGATAGATAGATAGATACATACATAGATAAATATATACATAGACACTGGCAGAGACATCATCAACTATAATCAGCTATCTGCAAACTCTGTACTTCCGTAATCTGTGAGCTCCTTTCTCTGATGTATATTCTATCATGCATCAATAAAGGAATATATTTGATATCTTCACTATATTCCTTGTCGGCCATGATTCCCCAAACAGTTGCTTGATTGCCACGCTTTACTTAACACCTCCGTCTGTATTTCGTTGAAAGCACAGTATCGACCTGCACTAATACGCTTGTTCTCTGCTCATTCCTATAGTGACATAGTATAGTCCCGCGTGGCCCTCTGGCTGAGGCGCCCGGAGAGGTGACAACTGCGTGGACGTGGGAAAGATGCCGCCACCTGGAGAGAATGGAGGAAGAGGAGGAGGAGGAGGAGGAGGTGGTGGTGGAGGAGGAGGAGGAGGAGGAGGAGGGGGGGAGTGACAAAGCCAGAAATCGGATATAATTTCAAACAAAAAATATAAATGTAAATTGTTGATTCGAAGATATTTTTGCTTCTCGTCGGCCTGGGAGGTTTATATCTCCAAACATTTTACTTGTTTTATATTATTCGAGTTGTTGATACTTTTGCTTCGATTGTTTTTTTTTTTTTTTCATTTCTCGATTCAGCTGTTCTACATCATCATTTGATTTTGTCATTCTCCATCTAAATATATTCTGTCTTTCTTGTGAACTTTACTCACCTTTGCAAAAATATGAATTCCAGTGTAAGGTTATTTTTATTATGTAGAATCTATAGGCATATTGTCACCTCTCTCTCTCTCTCTCTCTTTCTCTCTCTCTCTCTCTCTCTCTCTCCCCCTGTATTTTTTTTTTCTTTTACGGTTCAATCTATGGCGCCGGTAGACTTTCTTGGTGGAGCCTGATGCTCGGCCTCAGCCCGTTGCGGCGCAAGCAAGTGTTTAATGTGGCGCCATCTTCCTTAGCTCATGCTGCCCCCCGGAGCTCGTCTTTGAGCCTCTCTTTAGAGAGAACCTAAAGTCCGGGTTCATAGGTGGTCTTCAGGACAGCATGTGGGCAGTCTAGGCCACTCGGCGATGACTGAAATAGCCCAACTGTGTCGGCAGGCAGGACTTGAACACACCTCCTCCTGGACGCGGCGCCGGCACGCTAACCACTCAGCCACCGACTCCCCATGTGTGTGTGTGTGTGTGTGTGTGTGTGTGTGTGTGTGTGTGTGTGTGTGTGTGTGTGTGTGTGTGTGTGTGTGTGTGTGTGTGTAAATATATATATATATATATATATATATATATATATATATATATATATATATATATATATATATATATATATATATATATATATATATATATATATATATATATATATATATATATATATATATATATACATTCGATAGCATGCTTCGATGTAAGAGGAAAGATTGTGAATCATTGACCTCTCGCGTGAAATATTTTTCAATACAAAATATTTTCTTCCAAACCGTTCCCTTGACGAAGACAGATATGTCCCTGAGCATACACTTTATCTCTTATTTTCGTATATCTTTCATCTCCTAAACCTCCGCTGACCTAAACTTTCTAAGATAAAATTGCTTGAGAGCCGAGCGTCAGGTGACCCCGAGATCTTAACCTGAGTCCGGATTATTTTATTTCTGCTTTCATCTGTCGGTGAAGCCAAATTTAACGTTTTCTTTATTATCCCTCTGCCTCATTTTCCTCCCTCTATCCTGTCTCCATTTTTATAACTGAAAGAAATCTTGTTTTGTATCTTGTCCACTCGTCTTCCTGCGTCTTCCTCCTCGGCACACTTTTACTCCCTAATCCTCGTTCCTTTTCCTTCACTCTAATCCTCTCTTTATTATTATTATCATCCCCTCCTACGACCCTTCTTTCTTGAGGCTCTTCTTTCAGCCTTCAAGCCTTCGTTCACTTCACAGCAGAGAGAGAGAGAGAGAGAGAGAGAGAGAGAGAGAGAGAGAGAGAGAGAGAGAGAGAGAGAGAGAGAGAGAGAGAGAGAGAGAGAGAGAGAGAGAGAGAGAGAGAGAGAGAGAGAGAGAGAGAGAGAGAGAGAGAGAGAGAGAGAGAGGAAAAACAAGAGAGGAAAAAAGAAAAGAAAAGAAAAATCTGAGAAAATAGGAAAGGAAGGAAGAGAAGAGTAGGGAGGAAAGAAGAGAGGAGAGAAGAGAAGAGAAGAGAGGGAAAAAAGAAGATCAGTAGAAAAATAAAATTGAATAAAATAGGAGAAGAGAGGAGAGGAGAGAACAAGGACACGTAAGCGGGCAAACAGTTGACGTCTGGCACACACACACACACACACACACACACACACACACACACACACACACACACACACACACACACCGCCCTCGTGTCGCTTCAGGAGTCTCGTCAAAGCGGCTCAGGTGAGGAGGGGGAGGAGGGAAGGGGGGGCGTCTTGTTTACCTGGCGTTACCTCACCTGATTGCTCCCGGCAAGGTGAGAGGGGGGAGGAGGGGGCGGCAGGTGGTGTACGGTATGATTGGCTGTAGTTTATTTTTTATTTGTGCATTTATTTATTTAGTTGTGTTATGAAAAGAGTAGTCCCCAGGTTGCGTCTATATAGTGCTGGTGATGGAGGGAGTCACAGTGGGCGAAGAATAGGTTAAGTGACACACAGTAGACTAGTTTTCAGAATAAGATGAAGAATAATTGTTTGTATTGGAACCAAAGTATTCCTCGATATAAAGCAAATCAGGCGAATAATTACAAAAGGAAAGCTAGCGTGTGTACTGCGTGAATGTTTATGTAATCTACTTGGTGGTTCAGGTGAGGCTCAGACAGGTCGAAGATAGATGTTCTTGGAATCAGGTGTATATTTGGATCCCTTCGTGTTAGGCAAGGCAAAGTTACACGAGGGGAAGCGACTTTGGGAAATAAACGCATCGGGGTACTGGGTAATGTGTTTGTCTTGGAGGAGGAAGGCGGAGGTGGAGGTGAAGGCGGAGGCGGAGGCGGAGGGGCGTTAAGGGGCTATTACACTGGGCAAATTTTCCGTGGATCTTCAGTCAAACCACGATTTCCGCTGGCGTGGTTCTCATATTTCCGTGGTTTTCTGACGTGTCCACGATCTTCCAAAGCTACGGTAGATTTCACCAAAGAACGACGGTATTACTCACCATCATCAGCAGCAGCAATAACAAGAAACAAATGAGAACCACGCTAGCGGAAATCGTGGTTTGACTGAAGATCCACGGAAAATTTGTAATATCCCCTTAATGTTGTGCAGCAGGAGCTTTGTACGTGGCTGTGATCAGTCGTTTCTAAGACCATAAGGTCGGTATGATTAGACAGTTTCGCTTCTCACAGCAACTATTTCTAAGGGTCAAAGAGGGGATCAAACCAGGACGCATATTCACAAACGTTTCCTCGCTTCGGTTCATCAACTATCAAAGGCTCTCATAGTACTTGCTGGGCTTCCCAATAGTGGTTTTCATGTCCCGGGTTGTAGTGTGACAAGGCTGCTGCGTCGTGGTCGGGAAAACACTCATGAAAAGCCGACAAATCTTCTCTATGCCCTTCGAAAATGATTGTAAAAAGAGATCCAAGCTTTTGAACGTGCGATCCTAAGGTCAGTATTCGCACACTCCTCCGCCTCTCACATCAACTGTTTTTAAAGGCCAAAGAGGAGATCAGTCGGGTTCTAATGAGTGTTTTTGAGATTCACGGTACAGAAGAAGGGTTAAACTACCACAAGAGTCTTAAAGGGGCTATTACACTCTGCAAATTTTCCGTGGATCTTCAGTCAAACCACGATTTCCGCTAGTGTGTTTCTCATTTGTTTCTTGTTATTGCTGCTGATGATGATGGTGAGTAATACCGTCGTCCTTTGGTGAAATCTACCGTAGCTTTGGAAGATCGTGGACACGTTAGAAAACCATGGAAATATGAGAACCACGCCAGCGGAAATCATGGTTTGACTGAAGATCCACGGAAAATTTGCCCAGTGTAAATAGCCCCTTAAAACTACCCCTGAAAATGCCCAAAACTCTTACGAAAGCCTTATGTCTGTGCTTGGGCGCCGAAATTATTAAGAATATGACCCCAAACGTAGTACAAGGAAAGCTGGTGTTGGCGGCGCGGGGTGACGGTATAAGAATGATGAAAATGGGCGGTGGTGAGTAATTTTTGTTGTTTCGCGTGGCGGATGTTGAGGATGGATGGGTGCTCACGGTGTTTATGGCGGTGGTTATGGTGGTGGTGGGGGGGGGGATGATAGTGGTGGTGGTGGTAGTGGTGGTGCCCAGAGGCTTTCCCTGCTCAGGCTTCTTATCTCAACTCGGGAAAAAAAAAATGGGTGGTTATAACATTTTGGAGAGAGAGAGAGAGAGAGAGAGAGAGAGAGAGAGAGAGAGAGAGAGAGAGAGAGAGAGAGAGAGAGAGAGAGAGAGAGAGAGAGAGAGAGAGAGAGAATGATAAATGGGTGAGAAGAAAGACTAAAAGGGATTGAAAGAGGGAAAAAAAACAGTAAGAGGAAATGGAACACAAGGACACAGGAAGAGAGAGAAAAAAGAGATGAAAACAGAAAACGAAGAGGCAGAAGACGATGGAGAGAGAGAGAGAGCGAGAGCGAGAGAGAGAGAGCGAGAGCGAGAGCAAGAGCCAGTTAAGCCCCACAAGTTAGAGCACCCGCTAAAACTTGAAAGCGATGAAGTTTGAGATTAACCCGGAGCAGCTCGTTGGCGTTTCATAAATTAGGCATCAAGACGGGACCGGCTCAAAAAAAGTCCCGCCAAGAGGAGCTGTTTTTTTTGTTGCTCTGAGCGCCGGCTGCGGGACCTGACTGCGCGAGAATTTATGGCCTCGAGAAGCAAGCCATTCGTCCTCACCCCGCCCGCCGGTCTTAGGTTGTTTTTTTTAGACGACCCTGCCTCTCACATCAACAATTTCCAAAGGCCAAAAAGGAGGTTAATCGAGTTCTAATGAGTGTTCTTTCAGGTTCGCGGTACAGAAGAAGGCTCAGACTACTACCAGGGTCATAAAAGTACCCCTGGAAATGCCCTAAACTCCCACGAAAGACTAGTAAATTACGTGTTCTTGGGCGCAGAAATGTTTAAAAATATGGCCCTTAGGAACCTCGTAGTGGTTGGCAGGATGCAGGAGCCCATTACGACGTGCTGTATGTTGATGTGGAATTTGAGAAACGTCCGTCAAAAGGGGAAAGGGGTTGTGGAGGATAGTTGCGGAAGAGGGAGATAAGGAAGAGATGGGAAGGGATTGTCGATGATAGTTGTGGAAGGGAGATAAGGGAGAGATGGGATAGTTGTGAAAGGGAAGATTAAGAAGAGATATGAAAGAGGAATGGATGATAACGAATAGATTGAAAGGAAAGGTAGATGATAGCACTGGAAGGGACAATAAGGAAGAGAAGGGAAAGGGAAGAAGAGCCCGTGAAGGGAAAATAGGGAAGACAGGAATAGATGGGTTGAAAAGATGGGAAAGGATGGTGGAAGAAAACTATGAAAGGGATGAAAAGGAAAAGATGTAGGGGGAGGCTGAAAGTGAGCTCTGGAACGAAAAGGAAGGAAGAGAGGAGAAAAAGGAGAGTACAGGAAGAGAAAAAGAGCTATGGAAAGGAAGATGGGGAAGAGATAGGATGGGAGGATAGAAGAGAACTTAGGAAGGAAAGAAAATAGAAAAAGGAAGGATAGAAGAGAAGTCTGGAAGGGAAAGGAAGGAAGAGATGGAGAGAGAAAGACGAGAAGGGAAGGGTGGGGTAAAATTATGGACGGGAATAAGATAGGAAAAAGATAAGGACAAGAGAAAAAGGAACCGGTAGGAGAACGTAGAAGGAAGATAAGGAGGATAAGGAGGTCGGGTAATAAAGGAACTGTAGGAGGGAGAGATAGAAGAGACGAAGAAGAGAGAAAAATGACAAGAAGTTGGAAAGAAGGAAGAGGAAACGGTAGAAAAGAAAAAAAAATGTTTAGTTGAAAGTAAAAGAGAGAGAAAGATAGACTGAATAGAGAGGAAGAAAGAAAAATACCGGTGAAAAAAAGGAGAATAAACAGAATAAGATATAATTTTGAGAAGGAACTTGCAGAGAAAAAAAAACTTCCTGAGCACTAGAAGTTACAAAGATACTAAGAATATAGGAGAGTCAGGCATACTATTTTGACCTGACAGCAAGAAGAAGGAATAAATAAGCTTGAAGGAAAGGGAATGTTAGGAATGAGAGAGAGAGAGAGAGAGAGAGAGAGAGAGAGAGAGAGAGAGAGAGAGAGAGAGAGAGAGAGAGAGAGAGAGAGAGAGAGAGAGAGAGAGATAAACAAGGAAGTAGAATGAAGTCTGGTTTTGCGTGGGTAGGATTGTTTGTGTGTGTAGAGGGGGGGAGGGGGGAGGGGGGATATGGAACGAGGCTGCCACCACCATCACTATCACCACCATCACCACCATCATCACCATCACCACCATCACCACTTTTACGTTGGGTTAGACATGGCTAGTTTAGGCCATTGATCAAGTTTTTGTTAGGTTAGGTTAGATTGCCCCCATTTCGATAACTATCAACACAACTGCCACCATCACCATAACCCTCCCACCATCACCACCACTACCAACACTACCTTTACCATCCCTATCACACCACCACCACTATTACCAACTACCAACCTACCAACATCACCATAACAACCCCTCTCACTACCACATTCACCACCACCACCCCCATCACTACCAACATCACCATAGCAACCCCTCTCACTACCACATTCACCACCACCACCACCACCATCCGTCGCGTATGTGGTGTTGGGTGCGGTACTACCTTCAAGGAGCAGGAATCTGAGGTAATTGCATCGAGGTGTCTCCGTGGTCAGGTGCGAAGACGGGCCGGGGCAGGCTTGGGTGCGGCGGGGAGTGGCAGGTGCGGGCGGCTGTTTTTGTGGCGGGGCACGGCGTGGTTTGTCTTTTTATATAGTTACGTCTGCCTGTTCTAAATTTTAAGGGTCTATTTCCTTAAGGAGTGTTGTTGATGGTCTGAGAGGATACCGAACTACGTCCCTCATACCATTAAACTTTTTTTTATATGAAATAGATTTGAAGTCTGTTTAATTATTTGATTTTTTTTATTTATTAATGTTTGCTTCTCTTTCAAGGTCCACATCTTATTTTTAGTATTTTTTTCTTTAAGCAATATAGATTACGGTTAGGTTAGGTTAGGTGTTCTTTTAAATATACTCGCAGTGTCAACTTAACATCTTTCCTTGCCGTCAGAGCTCGTCAGCGGCTTCTGTTTGCCGTAAGCTCGCGTTGAGGCACTCCGTGATACGCCGTTAATCAGACAGCCGCGGAGGGATAACAGAGGGCCGGGTGGGCTATAGCGGTCACCTGATTCACTTGCAGAAGGAATAACAGCGAGGACGAGATGCAACGCGGAAAGTACTGGCTAAGGGCGCCGTATGAGAAGCACTAATCTAAAGGGCAAGACATAAGGGAAGTAGAGGAAATAACTTTACTGGTATACGTATGCAGAGAACAGTGAGCTTTTGTTTTTTTACATCATAGGAAACCGTCAAGGGCAAATAAAAAACGGAGTGGGGGGGAACGCGAAACAGCTGCAGAGGATTACAAAATATTATTAAAAAAAATATTCGAGAGGTGTCGGAATATTCACTTCTTGAAAGTGTTTGTCGTAGGAAGGTGGAAGTACAGACGAAGGCAAACTATTCAAGAGTTTACCAGGGAAAGGGATGAAAGAATGAAGACACTGATTAACTCTTGCATAAGGGATTTGGAAAGTATATGTAGAAGACTCGTCTCTATTTTTCTCCCTTTGACCATTTCTTCGGTCCTTCGAACGTGCAGTAAAGCAAATAAGCAAACAAATGTCCAACAGGTTATGTAGTACAAGAAAATAAACACTGGAAAGCAGAAACATACAACGAATAAATAAAATAGAAAGTCAAAAGATAAAAAAAACATCTGCTATTTTTCAAGGCAACTACAGTAAAGGAAACGAAAAAAGGAAGATAAAAAAGTAAAAAAAAAATGTGAAACAGGCTTGAGGGCGCATGCGAAAAGAAGAAGGAAGAGGTCAAGGAGGGGCAAGGGACAAAGAGGGAAGGAAAGAAGGAATGCCAAATAGAGGGGAGACAAGGGCGCGGGGAGTCAAGTGGAGGTGTGGAAAGTGAGGGTAAAAAAAAAGGCAGTGAGGGAGGAGGGGGCGGGTCATGTCAGTGAGGGCTGCGGGGGGGAGGGAGGGGGGACAGGGTAGGAGGAAGAATTAAAGATGTAGAAGCTAAGGGCAAAGAGGTGAAGTGTGGAGGAGGCAGAAGGTTGAGGAGAGGTCAGGCAGGGGCAAAAGAGGAAGAGGAAGAGGAGGAGGAGGAGGAGGAGAAGAAGAGGGAAGATGAGGAGGAGCAGTGAGAGGACGAAAAGGACAGTGCAGGGTGACACACACACACACACACACACACACACACACACACACACACACCTTGATGCTTGAGTCCACCTGAGCATTTGTATTTATTAAATCCCATCCTCCTCCCCCTCCTCCCCCAGCCTCCTCCTTATTACCGAACCTTTGCCGACCCACGCATTCATTAATTCCCGAGGCCGCAAAATAAATACTTAAACCCCTGGAATTCTGTGTGGCTCGTAATCAGAGGACCTTGTTGATGCCTACCTGGCGGCCGCTGGTTACCTGTCGTCGGCGAGCCTCCGTCTTGCTCGTAAATGCAAGGTATTCACTCGCTGATTATTATACCCCGCCGTCCGCTCCGTGCCGGGTTTTAATGACTGCTCAAAACTGGTAACTAGGCGAGCAAACTGAATCTGATATTGTGTTTATATGCTTGAGTATAGGAACATAATTATACCTTGTGTGTGTGTGTGTGTGTGTGTGTGTGTGTGTGTGTGTGTGTGTGTGTGTGTGTGTGTGTGTGTGTGTGTTTGTGTTTGTGTGTGTGTGTGTGTGTGTGTAAGAAAATTATTGTGCGCATATTAGTTTAGTCACAATAATGTCAACATGTAAATAGAAAAGTGATGCATTCCCGTTTAAGGCCACGCCCGATTTTCACGGTCGAAATTATTTTTTTGTATGATTTCTCTTCGTTGCAAATAGACTGCAAACCGTTTGTTCTGCTTAACTGATTTCTTCCCCTCACTGAAGTAAATCCATTTGTGAGTTTTAATATACCTAGCCAGACCAAGCATCGTAACATTATTTCCAGTGGCTTCGCCCCACCAGACAACAACCAGCCCCATCACACGGTAACCAAGCCTGGAGTAACCCAGCCCCTCCTTCACTCCCGTGCCGCTCCACTCTGCACGGAGGGAAATATCGCACTCATTTTTATTTTTTATTTATTTATTTATTATTTTTTTTTTTTTTTACGTCATGGCCTATTGCGCCGGTAGGCTTCTTCCCTGTGGATCCTGATGGTCGGCCCAAGGCTTCTTCCCGGTGGATCCTGATGGTCGGCCCAAGGCTTCTTCCCGGTGTGGCCTGATGGTCGGCCCAGCCCGTTCTGGCGCAGGCGAGTGTTTATAGTGGCACCATCTTGCATCATGGCGGCCTCTGAGTAAATAATGGTACACGTGACGCGCCTGGACAGTAATATCGTATTCTTTGAATTTGCATTAATTGCTTCACACACGAGGTGCACAAGAAGACCAGTAAGATTACATGGTAAGGGTCAAACCAATCTAAGATCGATGGTGATCGTTACCCAAATAAAACCGAAAAAAAAAGAGTCGTTTAGTATAAATCGGATACTCAATTATTCCTTATGAGTCACACTTATTTTCAAGAGTTCAGACAAAACAATCTCGTTACCATTACACTAATACAAAGCCAAGCAAGGACTCTTACCATGAGCAGGTTCCCTTACCTGTACAATTAACAAACCTCATCTTGTGACCTGGACCTGTTTGTAGCTTGTACTCCTACTGCCGGCGACCTCAAGGGGCAGCAACACTGTCATCATTATTTTTTTCTTTTAGAATTATCTACAAACCCTATGATAGCATGTACACTTATTTACAATAATTGAAATTGCAGTTGCAATACGCAATAAGAAAGAGTATTCAACTTAGGAAGTTCATGATTAAAATGAGAAAATCCGATCGAATTGACTGAAATTTGACTTTCCATCAGAGGCGAGGGACTGGCGGACAGAAAAATCCGCGTGTAGCAAACCCGCGCTGTGATTGTTTCTTGGAGCCATGAAGAAAGGTTCAATTACTTCACTGTTTTCTATTATAATGTTTAATTATATTTTTTTTACTTTTGTTGTAGTATACGAAACACAGGAATTAAGATAAGTTCAATCACAAATTATGTATTAGGCACAACGTTTTATCAGTGAACGTGGAGCCAATGTATGCTGTATAGGCACAGCTGTCGCGTCCCAGCTGTTCCGTTTCGTATAGATGCCTACGGATATGTCGGTTAATTAATCAATTCTTTGCTTTTACGAATAAGGAAATTAGAAAAAAAAAATCATTCCCTCACAGAAAGATTTCCCACACAAGACAGTTTAACCCGTTCGCTGCGATTGGCACGGATTTCGCCTTCACTGGTATCCTCAAAACATATAGTTCCAGGTCTTTCTTTGCCTCTGTGGTGGATAGTGGAGTGTTTCCCCTGGATATCCCCTCCCAAAATGCATGACTTTACATTTTTCTTCATTGAATTATAGCAGACACTTTTTGTTCCATTCCTATTGCTTGGTGATGTCTTCTTGTAGGAAATCCGCATCTAATGGGTTAATAAGTTATATGAGTTATTTTTTTTTCCGACGTCACTCATACATGAAAATCTGAAACGCTTTGCTGGTCCGGATCATGCCCACCTGTCCCCCGCGGCCCGGTGCTCAGGGCGGGGCGGGCCGGCAGCCACACACCTGAGCGGACGGAGGAGGCGCCCCGGACACACACTGATGCTCACCGCTGATGACAAAACCGTGTTCAGCGAGATAAGTGAGAGAATGACTGAGCTAATCGGGAAGCATCGCCCGGGTCCGATGGTTTCCCGCGCCCACGCCGTGTAATCACCAATTAGCCGCCGCCACAAAAACCGACGAGGCTCAGCGGGGGGCGAGGAAGGTGTGGTGCTGAAGAGGATGCGACGATGGGGGAGGGGGGGGCGAGAGGGAGGGGGGTGCAACGTGGCGGGGGAGGGCGGGAGGGGTGGTGATTTTGGTGGTGATGGGGTGAGGAAGGCGTGGCTGGGAAGATTATGTGATGGGGAGGGAGCGGTGAAGGCTTGAGGGATGTGTGGGGCGTGGTGGGTGTGTGGTGGGGCGGATAAGAGGTTGTGATTGGGCGGGGTATCGGGAGGTAATGTGGAGGAAGGATTGACATACCAGGAAGGGGTGTGAGGAGTAAGCCGAGGTATAGAAAGCATCAGCAAAAGGGAAGAAGAAAGTATGAAGAAAGACGAGAGGCGAAGTTAGTGATTAGCCCGTCTTCAGGAGGTACCAGGTGTGAACCGTCTGGCCTCTTGTAGTCTCCTTGTATCCTTGTGAGTAAAAAAGGTTGTGATTATGGAAGAGTTAGATTAGAGGACAAGCTGAGAGGAGAAGCTACTGAAAAAAAATAACAGAGTGACGAATAGGAAGAAATTAATAGGAATAGATAAGAACGACGAGGTGCATGGAGAGTAAAGGTGTCTAAGGTGGAGAGAGCCAGAGGGACAAGGTGAAAGAAAGAGCTATTGAAGAAAAACAGAGGGATAAGGACGAAAATTATAAAAGTAGAAAGAAGTAGATAAGAACCCAGAAGACAAGGTGGAGAAGGAAGATGTAAAGTTAATGGTTAAAGAAGAGAGAGCCAGAGGGATGGAGAGGCATATGGGGAAGAAAGGGACGAGGCTAGTATGGGAAGGAGCGAGGTTACGAATAAGGACAGGAGGGTTGTAATACATAGGCTTTGTGGAACCTGGTAATGGGTTAGGACTAGCGAGACACACCTGAAGCCAGTCACTAATTACCGTCATGTTACCTGTACACGCGGCAGGTGACAGGTGAAGGTTTGACGAGCAGGAGTTAACATCAAATCCTCTCCAATTAAAGAGATACACGAACTTGACCTTACTTACCCCTAAACTTTGGTATTTCGATAAAGCTTGGATCGAAAACTCGAGTGCTAATAAATTACTGCCTTGTCAAGCTTTATCTTCTTATTAAAGCACCTTGGATGTTTGTAATTTGGAGGGAGATAACAGGTCATGCTCTCGTTTGATTACATGCGCTTCGATAACCCTTAACGTAACCAGTAACCAATTCATATCTTGTTTTAATTTACAAGAACAAAAATAGCTGGAGGTCTTGGCAGATGTGGGCGGTGGGCGGTGACTAGGTGGGCGGCAGGGTGTTGAGGGTGAGTGGTGGGTGATGGATGAGGGCCCTTGGGGTGACTGTGGTGTTAGGATGTTGCAGGTGGGTGATGGATGATTGGAAGTAGAGAACGATGAGTGGTCTTGAGTCGTGGATGATATAGTTGGGCTGTGGATGGTGGATGACAGGCAGTGGTTTGGGGGTTAGGGAGTCAGGAAAGTGGTGGGTGATGGATGACTGGAGGTGAAGTGCGCTAAGTGGTTGGAAGTTGCGGATGATGTAGTTGGATTGTGGATGGCGGATGACAGGCGGTGATTTAGAGTGTTAAAAGCAAATGGTGGGTGATGGATGAGTGGAGGTGGAGGACGATGAGTGGATAGGATTTATGGATGTTGTAATTGGGCTGTGGATGGCGGATGACAGGCGGTGGTTAGTGTTAAAAGCAAATGATGGGTGATGGATGAGTGGAGGCGGAGGGCGATGAGTGGTTGGGAGTTGTGGATGATGTAGTCGGTCTGTGGATGGCGCATGACAGGCAGTGGTTGGGGCGGTAGGGAATAAGAGGGAAACAGTGGGTGAGGGATGAATGTTAGTTAGCAGAGTGGAAGAGCAGAGAGCGCTGTGGATTAAGCAGTGGGTAGAGGAAGGTGGACATTGGGTGGTGGTGGGCAGTGAGTGGGCTGTAAGTTGAAGGAAGAGGACGATGAGTAGTGACTGTGGTGTGTTGCGAGAAGGGAAGATGTAAGAGATGGGCTGATGGATGAGTGTTGCTGAGCTGGGAATGGAAGGAAGTGGACGGTGGAGGATGGACTGTGAGTTGAGGTGAGAGGAAGGTGGGGAGTGTTTGTGGCGTTATGGTGTTAGAGGCAAATGTGGGATGATGGATGAGTGTTGGTGGCCTGGGAAGGGAAGGAAGTGGAGGGTGGGGGATGGGCAGTGGACAGGGAAAGGTGTGTGTTGGGCAGGTGAGAATGGGCGGTGCAACACTAAGAAACATCTACATAAACCTTTGCACATTCATACATACATACATGCATAAACACATACATACATATTCGGCATTCCTAAGCCATCCATACCTTTCCCAACTCACAGCAAGAAAGAAAAAAAATAATATAAAGAAAAAAACGAAAGAAAACGAGGTGACGGTTGTGTTGAAGGTGCTAAAAGAGGAGAGAAAGAGAGGTCGAGAGAGAGGGGGGAGGCTGAGGTATACAGGTAAGGGATGGGGGTGAGGAGGTGGAGGTGTCTTGATAAGCTTATAAAGGGTGAAAACATGCCCAGAAATATTTACGTGGGTCCGGGGCGGCAGGGTGACAGGGTGAATGAAGACGAGATAAGCAGGATGAAGAGATGCTGCCTCCACGCGACGCAAGAGGTGTGTGTGTGTGTGTGTGTGTGTGTGTGTGTGTGTGTGTGTGTGTGTGTGGACAGGCGGTGCTCGGTTGGGTTAAAAAGAGAAATTATGAAGGTGGGAAGGATGGTAAGGACGAACCTGCCAGTGAATAAGTAATGCTTTGATTTTTTTTAAAGACATACAACTATTAGTAAAGTGTGCGGACAGGTAGTGTTATGGTGGATTAAAAGTGGTATTAAGAAAGTGGAAAGGTGGAAGAGTATGTCAGTGTGCAAGTAAGGTTTTCATTGTTTTTTTTTTAAGATATATACAACTATGAGTAAAGTGTGTGGACAGGCTGCGTTCTGGTCGATTAAAAGTGGAGAGAGAGAGGCAGAGGGGCAGAGAAGCAGAGAGACAGCGAGACAGAGAGGCAGCGAGACAGAGACAGAGAGACAAACAGACAGACAGAGAGACAAACAGACACAGACAGACAGACAAACATACAAGGTGTAAGATTATGTCAGTGTGCAGGTAAGATTTTCACAGTTGTTGTTTTTAAGATATATGCCAGTATGAAAATGTGTGTAGGCAGGCGGTATTCTGTTGTGTTAAGAGATAGATTATGAAGGTTGGAACAATGTATACTATTCTCAAATGGCTTATCAATACATTATACTCCTCTGCTATATACAGGTATGCTGAGAGTGTTCTTGCAAGACGGATTCTGAAAGTGGGAAAGCATACTAGTCTACAGGTTGCGTGTTGAGTTAGCTAAAAAAAAAAGGTGTATATTAACTCACAGGCTTCAGAGATTATGTCGTAAGTAACGTTGGATGATGTGAATTATAATTAGTGCACAGGTAATGTCTTAAGCAGGCGGTGATGAGTTACGCCGCTGAAATATGTATTTACGATAGACCAACACAGCTGTTATTTCTAGATAGCTGTTTTATGTGATTTAAGTTTTTATTACTTCCATAACCAAAAGCTCCGAGATAAAGAAGACTCGTTACACTTTAAACCCCACAGCATGAGTAAAAGGTAGATGTTGCAAAGGTTAGTAGTACATATATTTTAATTTTTAAGAAGAAAATAGTTCAAAATTCAGTGAAGAGCATACTTGATTAAAACTAATGCTTCGGCAGATACCTCGCGAAATGAAAAATAAGAAAAAAATATGTACAGTAGTAAAAAAAAAAAGCCATTCATGAGTTACTGGAGGGAGCATCTCAGTACCTCTAGAACTGAATTTAACTTTATTTGACATCTGCTTTACAAACCTTTTTTTTTTTCTTTTTTCTCTAAACCTCTTTCATGTGGCCTTTCATTTGTCAACCTTTCCGTAAAATAAAATAATAAAACTCGTCTACATCACCCTCCTGCATTACAAGACTTTTCACCAACATGTGTGGGAAAGGCCAGCGAGGCGGCGAGGAGCTTTGTAGCCAGCGGAAAGTTGTCATAGATTAATTCAAGTCTATTCGGCGTGTCACTGTGGTATGGACCGGTAGGGGAGGGAGGGAAGGGGGGCGGGGGGATGGAGGAGAAAAGGGAATGGAACGAGTAGACGGGAAGCACAATGAGAGGAGAGAAGGGTAGTTAGAATGAATGGGAGGGAAACGAGGGAGGTACAGGGTGTGAATGAGGAAGTGAGGCAGTCGGGGAAAGGAGGGACAGGGAATGATTGTTAGGGAAGAGAAGCCTAGAAACAGGAGGAGGAGGAGGTAATAGAGATAGGTAATAGGAGGTGGAGGACGATGAGTGGATAGGATTTGTGGATGTTGTAATTGATGTATGGATAGTGGATGAGAGGCGGTGAGAGTGTTACGAGCAAATGGTGGGTGATGGATGAGTGGAGGCTGAGGACGATGAGTGGATAGGATTTGTGTTTAGATTAAGGAAGAGATCATGGGAACGAGGGAGTGGGGGAAAGGGATATTCATGAAAACAAGTGACAAGGTGAACAAAAAGAAAGGAAGGGAAGAAGGGGATGAAAAAAGACATTAAGACAGGGAATAGAAAAAAAATAGAGGATACCAATTTAAAAAGGAGAAGTGCAAGGAAGACACCAGTGGGAGCAATGGACGGGATAGAAGAATATATAAAAGCAAAGACTGAGGGAACGAGTCGAGAAGATAAAAGTGAGGATAGAGAAGAAAGAAAAAATCAGAGAGGCAAGAACAAACACTGATAAAAAAGAAAAGCAAATGGAACCAAGAGAGATAAGCAGCCTATTTAAGCCGTCAATAAAGTTGATAGATAAGCAGATAAAAGCAAAGATAAATATAATTGGTGTGAACAGGTACACCAAGAAGAACAAACTAAAACAGGTAAAGATGAAGTTGAGCAAGATGAAGCAACAGGAGAGAGCTCATTTCGGCGTCGGCAAAAGCGATTTAACTCATATTTGTAACCTTGCTTCCTTCTCTTTTCCTGCCATACATATTCCTCACTCTGTTATCATCAAGCAAAACTGTCTCGGATGGGTACGTATGAAGTCCTTGTCTATGTACGTGTGAAGTGCTGTCTGTGTACGTGTGAAGTGCTGTCTGTGTACGTGTGAAGTGCTGTCTGTGTCGTGTGAAGGGCTGTGTGGCGTGTGAAGTGCTGTCTGTGTACGTGTGAAGTGCTGTCTGTGTACGTGTGAAGTGCTGTCTGTGTACGTGTGGAGTGTTGTCTGTGGCGTGTGAAGTGCTGTCTGTATACGTGTGAAGTGCTGTCTGTGGACGTGTGAAGTGCTGTCTGTGGTCGTGTGAAGTGCTGTCTGTGTACGTGTGAAGTGCTGTCTGTGTACGTGTGAAGTGCTGTCTGTGTACGTGTGAAGTGCTGTCTGTGTACGTGTGAAGTGCTGTCTGTGTACGTGTGAAGTGCTGTCTGTGTACGTGTGAAGTGCTGTCTGTGGCGTGTGAAGTGCTGTCTGTGTACGTGTGAAGTGCTGTCCGTGGCGTGTGAAGTGCTGTCTGTGTACGTGTGAAGTGCTGTTTTTGGCGTGTGAAGTGCTGTCTGTGTACGTGTGAAATGCTGTCTGTGTCGTGTGAAGTGCTGTCTGTGGCGTGTGAAGTGCTGTCTGTGTACGTGTGAAGTGCTGTCTGTGTACGTGTGAAGTGCTGTCTGTGTACGTGTGAAGTGCTGTCTGTGGCGTGTGAAGTGCTGTCTGTGTACGTGTGAAGTGCTGTCTGTGTACGTGTGAAGTGCTGTCTGTGGCGTGTGAAGTGCTGTCTGTGGCGTGTGAAGTGCTGTCTGTGGCGTGTGAAGTGCTGTCTGTGGCGTGTGAAGTGCTGTCTGTGGCGTGTGAAGTGCTGTATGTGGCGTGTGAAGTGCTGTCTGTGGCGTGTGAAGTGCTGTCTGTGGCGTGTGAAGTGCTGTCTGTGTACGTGTGAAGTGCTGTCTGTGGCGTGTGAAGTGCTGTCTGTGTACGTGTGAAGTGCTGTCTGTGGCGTGTGAAGTGCTGTCTGTGTACGTGTGAAGTGCTGTCTGTGTACGTGTGAAGTGCTGTCTGTGGCGTGTGAAGTGCTGTCTGTGGCGTGTGAAGTGCTGTCTGTGGCGTGTGAAGTGCTGTCTGTGGCGTGTGAAGTGCTGTCTGTGGCGTGTGAAGTGCTGTCTGTGGCGTGTGATGTGCTGTCTGTGTACGTGTGAAGTGCTGTCAGTGGCGTGTGAAGTGCTGTCTGTGGCGTGTGATGTGCTGTCTGTGTACGTGTGAAGTGCTGTCAGTGGCGTGTGAAGTGCTGTCTGTATACGTGTGAAGTGCTGTCTGTGGCGTGTGAAGTGGTATATGTGGCGTGTGAAGTGCTGTGTGTACGTGGGAAGTGCTGTCTGAGGCGTGTGAAGTGCTGTCTGTGGCGTGTGAAGTGCTGTCTGTGGCGTGTGAAGTGCTGTCTGTGGCGTGTGAAGTGGTGTCTCTTTGGCGTGTGAAGGGCTGTCTGTGGCGTGTGAAGGGCTGTCTGTGGCGGCGAGGATAAGCTTGTCAGGTCAGCTTCTGCTCGTCTTGCTTCTCTTCGGTGTTTATTTTCTTATCAAAGCTTTTGCCGCACATGAAGAACTATTTATATTTTTCTTGGTCGTGGGCGTGGCAGGCATCAAAGACCAATTATTTTTTCCTCTAATTTAAGGTTGTGTTGAAGTATTCTTTGGCCATATATATATTTTTTCTCTTTACAGTGAAGAAAGACTAATAAAAGATAAAGATATATTTTTTCTCTTTACAGTGAAGAAAGACTAGTAAAAGATAAAGATCATTTTTTTCGCTAATTTAAGGTTGTGTTCCAGTATTCTTTGGCCATATATACATTTTTTCTTTACAGTGAAGAAAGACTAATAAAAGATAAAGATCATTTTTTTCGCTAATTTAAGGTTGTGTTCCAGTATTCTTTGGCCATATATATTTTTTTTCTTTACAGTGAAGAAAGACTAATAAAAGATAACGATCTATCCCTCTCTTGAAGAACTGTTTATTTTTTCCCTGGTCTTGGGCGTGTCATGTCTCGATGTCCAATTACTTTTTGTTTTACTCTCTAATTTAAGGTTATGTTCAAGTATTCTTTGGTCTTATATATTTTTTTTTTCAGTAAACAAAGATTAATAAAGGTTGAAAATGTTTGCCTTACGTGAAGCACCACTTATATCTATTTTTTTTTACTCCTGGGTGTGGCATGTCTTAGTATCCGTTTATTTTTTCTCTAATTTAAAGTTATGTTTGTCTATTCGTTGGCCATTTACTGTTTTTCTTATACAGTGAAGAACAAACATTAAGAAGAGGTGAAAATATATGCCTCTGTTTATATTTTTCCCTCGTTTTAAATAGCATGTCTAGTGTCCAAATATTTTTTTTCTATAATCTAAAGTTATTTTCAGTTATTCTTTGGCAACATACTTTTATTTTTACAGCTAAGAACAAAAGTTAAAAGAATGGCGAGGAAAATATATATAGTACATCCTTTGCTTTAATAACAGTATAGTAGTAAAGTAATTTATGTGGTATTGTAATAATGATAAAAGTGTGGTCATTTTAGTGATTTTTCGAGGTGAGAATTGAGGTGCTGCTTTCGTTTACTCGTTAAGAAACCGATCTCTAAGGCTCTCTGTTCGTCCTTTTTCCGGGAGAGTCCGTTCATCCCACCTCGACCCTTTTTTTCCGTCTTGTAACGAGTCAACAATTCCAAGAGGAGGACGTCGGCGTCAGTCCTCGGCATCAGCTCAATTTACCTCCGTTTTTTATCTCCCTCTTATCTCTTTATGGAGCGGCGTTCGGCAGGCTTTTTTATGCACTTATTTTGTAGCTCTGGGCCTCTCGCCTTATGAGTGTGGGATGTATAAAAAAAAGAAACATCGCTGGGAGATTTAGGAAGTGGGAGGCTGTGAGGAGGAGGAGGAGGAGGAAGAGGGAGATGAAGGGGAAGGAGGAAGAGGAGGGAGAGGAGGTGGAGGGGGGAGAATCAGTGCTGTAGAACTGATAGTGGGAGGGAGAGGGGGAAGAGGAAGATGGAGATGAAGGGGGAGGAGGGGTCAAGGATGGGGAGGTGGAGAGCGGGAGAGGAGGTGGAGGAGGGAGAATCAGCGCTGTAGAAGTGAGAGTGGGAGGGAGAGGGGGAAGAGGAAGATGGAGATGAAGGGAGAGGAGCGGGCAAGGATGGGGAGGTGGAGGGCAGGTAGAGAGAGGGAGTGTGTGTTCGCGACGCCTCCACACGAGTAGGACAGAGCTTGGCGTGATTACCTTATCTCACCTGATGGCCTCGTTGTGACGGGAATCACCTTACATTATCTCAGTGGTTGGTGTTGTCTTCCTCCTCCTCCTTCCTTCATTCCAACTAGTCTCTTTCATTCTCTTTCCCTGTCTCTGTGTGTCTGTTTGTCTTTGTCTCTCTCGTCTCTTTCTCTCATTTATTTTTGTTTCTGTTTATTAATTTGCTGTTTTATCTCTTTTGCAGGTAAGGAGGAAGGAGAAAGACCGAAGACTAAGGTATGGTGAAGGTTGATTCATTTTCTCTCTCTCTCTCTCTCTCTCTCTCTCTCTCTCTCTCTCTCATTTTCTGTCTTATGCACACTCTTATGCACACTGGACTTGTCTCCGTTATTTATTGAGACAAAGAGGTGAGGGAATTTGAGGACGCCGGAGGGTCGGAAATAGGTCGGCAGCATCCATTACGCCCGTTGCGGCAGGTGACTTGATGGCTACTCTACAAACACGACTCCTTTCCTTGCCTTTCCTTCCCTCCCTCACCTCACCCCTCTAACCCCGTCTTTTACCTCCCTCACCCCACCTCACCCAGCCCCTTCCCTCACCTGCTCCAACCCTTCATTCACCTCCCTTCACGTCGCCCCCTCCAATCCCTTTTAACTCCCCTCATCCCGCCCCCTCCAACCCCTTTCTTCACCTCCCCTCACCCCGCCCCCTCCAACCCCTTCCCTCCCCTTCTCTCACCCCGCCCCCTCCAACCCCTTCCTTCACCTCCTTTCACCTCGCCCCCTCCAACCCCTTCCTTCACCTCGTTTTCAACCTGCCTTCTCTGACCCCTTCCTTCACCTCCCCTCACCTCCCCTCAACCCACCCTCATTCTGCCTCACCCAACCCCTTCCTTCACCTCGTATTCAAGCTGCCTTCTCTAACCCCTTCCTTCACCTCCCCTCACCCTCCTCACCCCACCCGCTCCAACCCCTTCATTCACCTTGTACTCAACCCCAAACACATTCCGAAGTTGTGTTGACACGCTCAGGGCGGGAGGCTGACGACGACTACTGATAAATTAAGGTTCACTCCCTCCCCTCCCCCTCACACCTTCCCCACTCATTCCCTGCCGCAGCCCCCCTCCCCAGCCCTCCCCACATCGTCCCCATCTACCATCTCCCCTCACTCAGCCAACCCAGCTCCCCCATCCCTTCCACATCGTCCCCATCCATCCCCTACCCACAGCCCCACCTCCCCCAGCCCTCTCAGCACCCCTCCCACTCATTCCTCCCCCGCACCCAGCTCCCCCACCCCGTCCCCACCTGAGTGCACTGTGGGCGGGGCGGGTGTTGGTGAAGGTGTGGATGTGAGAGATGTTTGTATGCATGATGCTCCTCGTCCTTGAAGGTTTGCTTAATTGGTGGTGTTGGTTAAGCGTTTTTTCTTTTTTATTTGTGTCTTGTTGAGTTTTCTTCAGCTTTTGTTTGTTTTGTCTATTGGTTTTCGTTATATATTTATTTTTCCTGACTTGATAACTCGTTAAAGTGCCGATCCGCGTCCTTTTCTCTCTCTTCTTATCTATAGCTATCTACCTGTATCTCTCCCTGCTTATCTATATCTGTCTACCTGGCTTCTCTTTCCCTTGATGGTGGTGGTGGTGGTGAAATATTTAAACCTCTACATTTTTTTTCTATTTATCTATCTATCTCTTTTCCCTTTCTCGATGATGGTGATGAAATATTCTAGCCTCTCTGTAAGTAGACATTTTTCTCACATTACTACGATAAGAATCATTACTAGTGACATTTAACCTTCTTTTTTGTTATCTGGTCACCGAATTCTTCAAATGACCCTCTAAACAGCACCTCAAATATCTTTCAAACTACTCTCACTATCTTAAATACTAAATCTGTTACGGAGATCATTGCTATCACCTTTGCCACTTTTAATTATTACCGCCTAAACTATCACCATACTAGCTTAGACCTTAAAATTACTGTAAACAATACCACCACCATCATCACAACACTTCTCCTTATTAATAGAATCTAAACCGCCTCCTCCCCATCTCAGAATTCAAAACACCGCAAAGGTCATCGCCACCACCGTCATCACCACACAGTTATCATCACTATTACTTCCTCATGATACCTGCACTTCCACCTCACTATCTCAGAATTTAAAACTACTGCAGAGATCACCAAGTTCACGATCACCTAACAAGTATCATTGCTATTACTTCTTATTACCAACTCAACTCTTACCTCACTATCTCAGAATTTTAAACTATACTGCAGACATCACCATCACCACCACCACCACCACCACACACCCCTATCACAACCACTTATTATTATTTCTAGCTCAAGTCTCACCTCACTATCACAGAATTTAAAACTGCTGCAGACATCACCGCTTCACACACCCCTATCACAACCACTTATTATTATTTCTACCTCAAGTCCCACCTCACTATCTCAGAATTTAAAACTACTGCAGACATCACCTCTTCACACACCACCAACACCACTTCCTGTCGCCACACTAACTGCCGCCGCTATCTTCAAATGTACAACTGCCCAGACATCGCTAACACGACCACTGCCACCACCACTTAACATTATCTCGCAACGCACATCAACATTCCAAGACACTTCCGTCACACAAAAATATCTCGCGTCCCTTTCATCTTCCTCTCCTCTGCTGCCTCTTCACCTCTATCTTCCTTTCTCGGTTTTGTATCTCCTTCAGTTTCCTTCATTCTTCTTCTTCTTTGTTGCCTCTTCATCCGGATCTTCTTCTTTCGGTTTTGTATCTTCTTCAGTGTCCTTCATTCGTCTTCCTCTCTACTGCCTCTTCCTCCCTATCTTCTTTTCTCAGTTTTGTATCTCCTTCAGTGTTCTTCATTTCTCTTCCTCTCTGGTGCCTCTACTTCCTTATCTTCTTTTCTCAACTTTGTATCTCTTTCACTATCCTTCATTCATCTTCCTCTCTTCCGCACATTATCGTTAATTATCTTCTCTCTCTCTCCTTTTTGCGTCTCCTTTCCTGTCCTTCCTTCTGTTTTTAATACATCCGTTTTTTTTTTAATTTCTCCATTGCTCATTCTCTCGCCTTTTTTAACCTTTCTGCATACCTCTCTCTTTTCGTTCATACCACATCTGTACCCAACTTCCTCTCCCTTTCTACCCTTTCTCTTTTACTCCCCCATCTATTCTTTTTTATAGTTTCTTTCCATCTTTCCCGCCTCGTTCTTTCTCTCTCTAGTTTCCCCACGCTTCGCTAAACATTCTCTTCCCCTTCACTTTCTTCGCCTCTAAACGTTTTGTCACACACTCCCATCCCTGTCTACTGTTTACTACATATTTCATTCCTCTCCCTTCGTTTATATCCCCTCTGTAGCTTGCTAACGTCTGTCTACCTCACCGTTTCCTCCCCTTTCTCTTCTCAATCTTTTTCTCTTTCCTCACTTCTCCATTTCATCAATATCTATCCCTTTTATCATATTTCCCTTCTTCTTCCTCTCTACCCCTCTCTTTCCCTCCTCCTCCCCTCCTTCCTCTTTTTACTGTTTTATTTTCCCCATTTCTACCTTTCATCCCTATCCATCCCTTTCAAGCGCATTCCCTTTCCTATCCATCCCTTTCAAGAACATTCCCTTTCCTTTCCATTCCTGCCTCTGTCTATCTCACCTCCTTCTTTCTTTTCTTAACGGTTTTCTCTTTCCATATCCCCTTTTCTTCTCTATCTATCCCTTTCTATTGTCTATCTTCCTCCCTCTCCATTCCTATCTCTCCCTACCCTTCCTCACCTTTTCTCACCTTTCCCCTTATTCCTTTTCTTCTCCTCCCCCTCCACCTCCACAGCTATCCACCACCATTCTCTGTAACACTCTACCTATCCTTCCTTTCTCACCTCCACCTTTGTTCTTTTTCTACTACTCGTTCTCCAACCCAACAATTGTCCACCATTTTCTGTCC
Source organism: Eriocheir sinensis (assembly GCF_024679095.1). Taxonomy (NCBI): domain Eukaryota; kingdom Metazoa; phylum Arthropoda; class Malacostraca; order Decapoda; family Varunidae; genus Eriocheir; species Eriocheir sinensis. The sequence continues at coordinate 12,404,703 of NC_066534.1, read as the reverse complement.
CTCTCTATACTTACCCTTCGTTCTCTCACCTTCTCCTGTTGATGTCTTTACTATACCTCCTCCTCTCCTTCTACAGTCATCCCCCACCCTGTCCCGTCTTCCGTCCTGACATGCGGCGGCGGACAATATAATACCGAACCTATGACTTGCCTGCCGCTCTGAGGATGACACAACACGCCCCTCGGCTACTCCTTTCACCGCCCGGCCCCTTAATTACACGCTCCTGATGCTTTCCTATTAGCGCTCTCCGCGTGTCTATCCCCTTCCTACACCTGTTACCTGAGTCCCGCCGTGAGCAGCAGGCGTCGGGATGATGGAGAGGCGAAAAAGAGGACTGGGTTAGAAGGGAGAGGAGTTGAGGTCAGGCAATCTAGGTTTGGTTAGGCTAGGTTGATGAAGAGTTTGAAGAGGTTTGGGTTAAAAGGGAGAGGAGGTGAGGTCAGGCAATTTAGGTTTGGTTAGGCTAGGTTGACGAAGAGTTTGAAGAGGTTTGGATTAAAAGGGAGAGGAGGTGAGATAAGGCAGTTTGGGTTAGGTTCGGTTAGTTTGATGAGTTTGAAAAAGGTTTGGGTTTAGAATGAAAAGGTGAGGTTAGACAATTTGGGTTAGGTTAGGTTAGTTTGATGAGTTTGAAAAAGAGGTCTGGGTTTAGAATGAAAAGGTGAGGTTAGGCAATCTGGGTTAGGTTAGGTTAGTTTGATGAGTTTGAAAAAGAGGGTTGGGTTTAGAATGAAGAGTAGGTGAGGTTAGGCAATTTGGGTTAGGTTAGGTTAGTTTGATGAGTTTGAAAAAGAGGTTTGGATTTAGAATGAAGAGGAGGTGAGGTTAGGCAATTTGGGTTAGGTTAGGTTAGTTTGATGAGTTTGAAAAAGAGGTTCGGGTTTAGAATAGAGATGAGGTTAGGCAATTTGAGCGGTTAGTTGCGTTTGCTAAGTTATTTGAGGTTAATGAAGAGTGAGAAAAGAGATTTGGCTTTGAAAGGAGAAGAGGTTAGGTTAGGTAAGTTGGGTTGAAAATTGGGTTTGGTAAGTTACGTGAGGTTGCTGATGAGTCTGAAAAGATGATTGGGGCTATAAAGGAAAGGAGGTGAGGTTAGGTTAGGTAATTTGAGGTGTGACTTGGGTTTAGCAAGTTTGGTAAGTTATGTGAACTGAAAAAAGAGGTTTGGGTATAGAAGGAACGGCAGGTGAGGGTAAGTAATTTGGGTGTGACTTGGGTTTAGTAAGTTTGGTAAGTTATGTGAACTGAAAAAAGAGGTTTGGGTATAGAAGGAACGGCAGGTGGGGGTAAGTAATTTGGGTGTGACTTGGGTTTAGTAAGTTTGGTAAGTTATGTGAGATGAAAAAGAGGTTTGAGTATAGAAGGAACGGCAGGTGAGGTTAAGTAATTCGAAGTGTGACTTGGGATTGGTAAGTTATGTGAGGTTACTGCGAGGAACATTCAGGATTTGTGAAAGCTTGGAATTAGGTTAACTTGTGGGCATGT
>NC_066534.1:12385718-12398218 GCF_024679095.1 Eriocheir sinensis | reverse complement strand
TGAAGTGGGACAGGCCTGAGGAGGTGGGGAAGAGGGGAGGGTGGAGGCTCGTGACAAATGAAGTAACTGAATCACAATCGCTTTTTTGATCGGAATTTGCGTCATTACTCTCCTCCAGCTGAGAGTTGCCCCGCGGCGCCACCCCGAGCCGGATAAAGATGTTAAGGGCCCAGGGAGGAGGAGAAGGAGGAGGAGGAGAAGCAAAAGATGTCAAGGGTTCACAGGGGGGAGGACGAGGATAACTTAGGAGAACGAAGATGAAGAGGAGGACGCGGACAAGGGAGAGAAGGAGGAGGAAAAGGAGGACGAGGAGGGTGAGAAGGACAAGGAAGACGAGGACGGGTACGTGGAGAAAGAGAAAAAAACGGCTCACAAGGAAGGGAAAAGGAAAAGGAGGAGGAAAAGTAGCTTGAAGGTTAAAAGGAGGAGTAAGAAGAGGAAGTAAATTAAGTAACAATGGTGATCAACTAAAAGAAGAGGAAATTATAAAAGAGAAGAGAAAAGAGCAGATAAACGAAAGTAAAAAAAAAAGATAAAATGTATTAAAAATTGATGTAGAGGAGGAAAATACGTAAGGAAAAGGAAGAGAAGAGAGGCAAGAAACGAGGAGAGAAGACACTCAAAAAAACGAAGAGGGGACAGAAGTGAAAAAAAAACAGCAGGAAAATAATAGGAGAAAAAAAATTTGATTATGTGAGGAAAAGGTAAATAAAAAAGTGGACAAACTGTTACTGAAGAAAGGAGCAAAAATAAAAATAAACGAGAGAGAGAGAGAGAGAGAGAGAGAGAGAGAGAGAGAGAGAGAGAGAGAGAGAGAGAGAGAAGGATAAATAACCAAGAAGGATGAGGTTTCTTCTAAATATTTAAGGACCGGCTGCTTGAAGGGACGAGATGACACATGGAGGCAAAAAGCGAGCAGACCGAAGACGGGAGATAAGAAAAAAAGATGATTGAGGAGGAGGAGGAGGAAGATGAAGAGGAAGAGGAGGAGGAAGAGGAAGAGGAGGAGGAGGAAGATGAAGAGGAAGAGGAGCAGGAGGAAGAGGAAGAGGAAGAGGAGGGGGAGGAAGAGGAAGAAGAAGAAGAGGAGCAGGAGGAAGAGGAGGAGGAAGAAGAGGAAGAGGAGGAAGAGGAAGAGGAAGAGGAAGAGGAAGAGGAGGAGGAAGAGGAGCAGGAGGAGGAAGAGGAGGAGGAGTTCTAGATCCATCGATAAAACTACAGTGAAAAAAGTGAAAATGACACATCGTGATTAGCAGCAGGTGAGAGGTTGATCACACCGTCTCTATGCTAATAACCTGACAACACACGGGCGGCTCAGGTGTCGCGGCGGGGCGGGGAGCAGGTCGTCTACCTGTGATGAATACCTGTGTGGGAAGAGTCAATCATGTCCTCCTTCCACACACACACCTGGAGAGACTGACACTCACCTCACCTAAATGACCCCTCTTCTTTGCTCCTTGAGGCTTCTGACACCTTTAAGTTATAAAAAATTACATAATAAAAAAAAGAGTCTGCAAGGGACAAGCAGGCCTATACAGAGGAGCTCCCGTAAACCTAATCTCACCTTTCACCACATATTCTCACTGTCCATGATTTTTTAACCTATTTTTAAGGGTATCTATCATAATAATATAATGTTACACTCGGGGAGGGATGGCCGAGTTGTCAGCTTGCGGATGTGGTGAGCCCAAGGACCTAGGTTCGACTCCCACCGAAGGACGCTGACAAGTTTCAACCATCGCCGAGTGGAGGATCATTACCCACATGCTGCCCAACTCAACCTTAACTTAAAGCGACTTCGTTCAAGTGGAGCACCGGGGGGCAGCATGGGCCAGGCAAGGGTCATACATCACGGCAGCCACTAAAAATTAAATTCGTCTGCGCCACTAACGGGCTGGTGTCGTCCAAGAGGCCCTTCAAGTGAACATACCGGCGCTATAGGCAGGACCTGAAAAGAACTCACCACATAACTGCCAAGCCTGTTTCATTCATCACTCCATCATTTTTTTTCCAATGTCTGTTGAATCAAAAGTTATCAACAACCTATCACTACGTGTCTTGTTCTACTCACTTAAAACCAGACCTTTACTGACATCGCCCTTATCAAAGCCATCCATAAACTTTGATCAGGTCTCTTCGCACCTTCGTCTTTTTTGACATTGCAAATTCAAATGCTGAAGTCTGTCCTTACAGGGCCAGTTTCTCAACCCATGCACCATTTTGTCATCCTTCTCTGGATCGAGTCTAACATGTTGACGTCCATCTTTTAGTAAGAAGACCAGAAGTGAATCGCATAATCGAGATGAGGTTTAACTAATGTTGAAAATAGCTTGAGGATGACTTAAGCCTTTCTACTGCTTACGCTCCTTAAAATAAAACCCATTACCATATCTGATTCTTAGCCGGAATCCATTGAGTCCTTGAACAGAGACCAGAGCTTACTAAGACTCCTAAATCCCTCTCACATCTAAACCTGCTTAAAATAGTATTAGTAATTATGATTATACGTATGGATAAATTTTCCTCCTTTCCCTCACACTCCTCTCAGTCCTTTTCTCTCCTTCTCTCTCTCCGTCACACGTCCTTTTCTTCATCCAAGCTTGATTTCTTTCCCTCTTCCCTCACTCCTTACGCCATTGTGCCCTCCCTCCTGCCTTCCATCTATCTCCTTGCCTCCTAAACTCCCTTCTTCTCTTAGATTCCTAATCCACCTTTCCCTCCCTCCCTCCCTCCCACACACCCTAACCCCCCCTCCCTCCCACCCTTTATCCCTCTCCCCCAAGCTTAAGAACTCGTCGCAGAACCCGTCCAGACAACCATTTTTGACTCAAGAGAAGCTGCAAGTCCCCTTACCCTTCACCCCATCCCCCTTACCTCCCCTCCACCTTCTCCCCTCCCCCCCACACATCTCCCCACCTCATCAGCCCGCCGCAGCACCCCTCTAATGCGCCTCATTTGTCGGGGGTGATGGGGAGAGGAGGCAAACAAGGAGGGGCTTGGGTTTCATCTTCAGAGACGCAGACTGGGGTGGATTTTTGTCAACTGGAGAACGCGAGCTGAAAGGTAGAGGAGGAGGAGGAGAATTAGGAGGAGGAGGAGGTGGAGGAGAAAGATTAGAAGGAGGAGGAGGAGGAGGAGGAGGAAGAAGAAGGGATGCTGTGTGTGTTTAATTGAGCGGAATAGACTTTGCCATCTTCAGCTGTTCGTGTGTTGGGTCCGCGAGTGTCAGCCTGATTATCCTAAAAATGAAAGCCTTGAGAGAGAGAGAGAGAGAGAGAGAGAGAGAGAGAGAGAGAGAGAGAGAGAGAGAGAGAGAGAGAGAGAGAGAGAGAGAGAGAGAGAGAGAGAGAGAGAGAGAGAGAGAGAGAGAGAGAGAGAGAGAGAGAGAGAGAGAGAGAGAGAGAGAGAGAGAGAGAGAGAGAGAGAGAGACATAGAGAAAGAGATTTGATTGCTACTTCTTTTTTTGTAGGTACTTTGGCTGTGAAATACCAACCCAATGGAAGCAGGAAAAAAGATGTACCAGAAAAAAAAAATAACAAAAGCAAATGTTAATAGTAAGTTCATGTTTAGGTCCGAGAAGATTCCAATATTTTCACCTCATAGAAGGGAAAAGAAAGTAGGGAAAGAAACGGCGGTGAATCGTGAAAGCGTGAATTCCATCATATAAAACATTTTCCAACTGCCGACGACCTTTAACATTGGAAGCATATCGTCACCTTCGTAAATAAACCGCCTAAGTCATTATTTTCTACTTTACAGGAAATCCGAAAAGAACTGTCCTTATCTCATTTGTCTTAAGATTTAGGCAGAAATGAAAAGGCCAATTCCAGAACACTCAAACCCTGAACGACGAAGGCAACTCTACAGAAATGGGCGTCACATGTTGAAAAATTGATGTAGACAAAAACCTGGAAATCGGTGAAAAGTGACTTGGGCGATTATTTTATGAGGGTGACGAGACCAAAACAAACCACATATACCATTTCTCTCTCTCTCTCTCTCTCCCCCCCCCTTTCCAACTGACCTCAAAAAACTTATATAATGCACCTCACCACCTTTTTTTTGTTTTTTTTTTTTTTTGGCGTTTTAAGTTAAGTTAGATAAATACATTTGTCTTTCCCTGATTAAGGTGTGAGAGACTAGCAGGTGTGGAGCACTTGACTCGTTGCCAGGTACCAGCATTATATTTCTTTAGACCGCCAAGTGTAGCCAGCCAAAAGGTCACAGTTCCCCGGTGTACACAGATGAATATTACGACATAAAAGATCAAAGGAGCGACATTACGTGCTCGCAAACTGCAGGTATAAAAAAAGAGTCGATAAACATTTACATCCCCTGGCTCAAAAGATTCAAGTCAAATGTTCGTCTTTTTTGTTTGCTTTGTCCTGACGTTGCTACTTAACCTTTTTCCTTCACCCGGTGTGTCTCCAAGCAGAACATCACAAATATCTTTAGAAATGTTTATAAAATATGACTCAAATTCTATCAAATAGATTACTTAAGACGGTCAAATAAGCTGCAATATACTCAATCTGCAAACATATGTAGTTACTCTTTAACCCGTAACCTTATAAACCGTAGCCACTCATGTATTAAAGTTATGACGTGCGGTAATCAAGGTAACTAATATATTTATAAAGCAAAAGGACCATTATAGCACATAGTAACTTTATATTGTCACCATTAAAACCACAACCTCTGTTCTGGTATACGTATATAAATAGTTCTCTTATTCATCATCATCATCATCATCATCATCGTTTACCGTCCATTTATTCCCTATGGTGGGGTTGGACGGGATATGAGCCTCCTCCACTGTTGCCGGTCCATAGCCATTTCTTCCGTGTTATAGTGTTATAGTTCTCTTATTGCTTAACGTATTCTTGACTTGGCCTTCCCTATTTTGGTAAGCTCTCTTAGGTGCTGCTTAATGTATTCTTGACAGGCCTTCTTTCTTTGCCTCGATCTCCGTCTCGTCTTTAGTCCCAGCATGCCCTTCCCTCCTCGCCGGGGATCTCAGGCTCGTTAGGAACAGTGCCCGCGCTGTCCAAGTTAATCCTGACGCGTCATTCTTTCGCGGCTCTGATCTGGGCGTCTCGTTTGGGTCTCAGGACGCGCCAGTTGATATCGTCCTCGCTACATTAAAGTCGCATTAGAGTCAGCGCGTTGTGACAGTGTGTTCAGCGGTGGGGCGGTAGAGAGGGGAGGAGGAGGCGAGGTGTAGTGGAGGATGGGGGAATGAGTGAGTGGGCGGGAAGGGAGTTTTAGGGAGTTGATGGGGAGTGTTGTGGTGGGGAGGATAGGAGAGGGAATTTTGGTGAGCGGGGCATTCAGAAGAGATGGGGGGGAGTAAAAAGTTTGGAGTTCTAGTGAGTAGGGAGTTAAGGGCGTATATTGTGGTGGGGGAGAAGAGAGTGGGAGAGAGAGCTGAATAGTGGGATGGGAAGTAAGGGGCGTGTTTTGGTGGGCGGGGCGTGGAGGGGAGGAGCTTGAGGGAAGGGTGGGGCAAGTGCATGGGCGGAAACTGCAACTGGGGAAGGGTTTGGGGGCGGGGCAAGTAGGTTAGGTGGGGTGGCGGGGGGCAGGACAGGAGAGGAAGGAGTAAACCGAGGCGGAGGTAAAGGACAGCTGCTGGGGAAGATGCTTTAAAAGGAAGAGTGTTTTTTTTTTTTGTTTTTGTTTTCCCACTGCTTCCCCCTGACGCTCTTCCTCTATCCCTCCCGCCTTTCTTTCCCATCTGGCACTGTACATCGTTTTTTTGAAGTTTGTTATCATTATTATTATTATCATTGTTATTCATATCATTATTATCATCATTATTATTGTTGTTTTTTTGGTAATTTTCTCAGTTTTTTTTTTTTATTTTGTCATTGTAAGTCATATTATTGCTGTCATTATTTTTTTCATCATTACTTTATCTTTTCTTTCATATTTTTTTTTCATCACCGTCTTGTCTCTGTTGTCGTCGTTTTCTTGTGATCTTGTTATTTTTCTGTCATTACTTTTTCACCATTATTTATCTTATCTAATTTTTCATCACCGTTCTGTCTTTAATGTCTTGATTATCTTGTGTTCATGGTTTTTTCTCTCGCTAATAAGCTGGATCTGCCACTTACTGTACCACACCACTGCTCCACTTACTCCCTTCGCAATGCCCGGCAGCGGTGTTGTTCCCCCTAATGAGTCGGCGTGTCCTGGTGTCTTTAACAAGCTTGCTCATGTCGCTGCTCACGCCGGAAAATAAATGATCAATGCAAATGACGAATAGTAATGGACCCAAAACTACTTTCTGAGGGACTCCAGTGCAGACGCTAACCCGGTCTGACTACGCATGCAATTAACCTGAGCCCTCTGCGTCCCTCGGCTTTCTCGGCCACGCCTTAATCCCACGCTAAAGTTTACAGTCAAATCATTATCCCTTTGCATCCCTTAGCTTACACAAAAGTCCCTGGTGGAGCGCCCTTGGTAAATGCTTCGCTGAGACTGAGTTATTAAAGCTTTCCTTGTTGTCCGCTATTTCAAAGACCGTTCTGTAAAATTAAAAGAAGGATCGTCAAGACTTAGCCAATCCTTCATTCACACACAAAAAAAGCCCGTCGTGTAGCGCTCTTGGCAAATGCTACGCTGAGACTGAGTTATTAAAGTTTTCCTTGTTATCCGCAATTTCAAAGACCGTTCTGTAAAATTAAAAGAAGGATCGTCAAGACTTAGCCAAAACTTCATTCACAAAAAATTAGCCCGTCGTGTAGCGCTCTTGGTAAAGGCTTCGCTGAGGCTGAGTTGTGTTAAAGCTTTCCTGGTTATCTATCTTTTCAATTACCTTCCTGCATGAGGGAAAGAAGCATTGTTAAGACTTAAACGGTTCTTCATAAGATTATACAAAAGTCCCTCGCGTGGCGCCCTTGGTTAATGCTTCGCTGGAACTGAGGAATATTAAAACTTTCTCTATCTACTGTGGGTAATGCTAGTTTGGGGCTTAGGAGCAGAAGAAAAGGAGGAGCGAAAAAGAGGAGGAGGAGGAGGAGGAGGAGGAGGAGGAGGAGAAGGCAACGGTAACTCTGTAATGTCAGCAGTTGTAGGAGCAGTAAGTAGCGGGGGGGTTTTTTTCATTATTTTTTTTTACTCCCTTGCACTGTCTCCGCTGTAAAAAAAAAAGCTCAGTGTTTATCTATCCCATCATTATAAGTCCAGATAACAACCCTGAACCACATCTATCACCTTGCCACTGTTTGTCTATCACATCATTACAAGGCCAGATAACACGCTCAACCACATCTCTCACCTTGCTACTGTTTGTCTATCCCATCATTACTAGTCCTGATAACACCCTGTACTACATCTATCACCTTGCTACTGTTTGTCTATCACATCATTATACTAGTCAGATAACACCCTGAACTACATCTATCACCTTGCTACTGTTTGTCTATTCCATCATTATACTAGTCAGATAACACCCTGAACTACATCTATCACCTTGCTACTGTTTGTCTATTCCATCATTATACTAGTCAGATAACACCCTGAACTACATCTATCACCTTGCTACTGTTTGTCTATTCCATCATTATACTAGTCAGATAACACCCTCAACTACATCTATCACCTTGCCGCAGAGTGAAACGAAGCATCATCAAAACTCGCCAATCCCTTACGAAGACAGGGTGGGAGTCTTGAGATCGCATTGCTTCTCCGACTAAATGATCACGAAGAGGAATCATTATAATGGACCCCAACATTCTGCTTACAACTGATGTCAGACTTATCAAGCGATACTGTCGGATTATTATCTCTTCTCTCTTTTCTCTCTCTCTCTCTCTCTCTCTCTCTCTCTCTCTATCTATCTATCTATCTATCTATCTATCTATTTATATCTCTGACACACACACACACACACACACACACACACACACACACACACACACACACACACCCCCCACACACACACACTTCCCCTCCCCTTCCTTACCTTCCCCTCCCCCTTCCATTACTCCCCCCCTTACCCCCCCCATCACACGCAGCATCTTTCATTCATTCATCTCCGCCAACTATTCCGCCGATGCAGTTCGCTCCTTCATAGTTTCCCATCTCGTCTCTCCATCTCCTCCCCTGTCCGACGCGTCTTCATTTGCCGCCCCCGGATTGTCATTCTGTCAACCCCGCTGTCCTCCGCTTATCTGATCGTGGCAATAACATGACCCGCCGGAGATCACTGCTTTATGTTATTGTGTTTCTTTTTTTGATTTGCTGGTTTATTTTTCAGTCGTGTTATTCCTTTTTTTTTTTTCGCTGGTTTTGTGTTTGTGATCTGTTAGTTTTTTCTTGTCTTGTTCTTGTTCTATTTTTTCTCCTTGATCTTGTTCTTGTTTTGATTTTTTTGTTCATCTTGCTTGCTCTTTTTATTCTTGCTTTCCTCCTCCTCTCTTTCCTCCTCCTCTCTTTCCTCCTCCTCTTCTTCCTCCTCCTCCTCCTCCTCCTCACCGTCTTTTGATAATCAGTTACTTATCTCATTACACCTATTTTTTTTTATAGTTAGCATTGTTATAATTTTCCTCTTTCATATATCTTATCAATGTTTGCATGATCAGTGTTAAATATTAATGGGGAATGGAGGCAATTTTAACAAGCTTCACAAAGAGCCCATTCCAAGGTAGCTGATGTAAAAGTCGGGTTAGATGTCATACGCGGATGAAGTAAAGCTCCGTAACATCATGAACAAAGCTGGCAAACAAAACTCTAACAAGGCCACTACTCGGAAAATACTTGACGATTTAAAAGACATGAAAATTAATCGTTCATGGGTAGCAATCAATGTTAGTCTCGGACGAGATCAAGGAAAAACATTAAATTTGCCGAAGAAATTATGTCTCTTTATTTTGAAGACTCGCTTATGAAAAAAAAAAAAAAATCTTCGTAAAGTAAACACAACATTCAGATATACAAAAAAAAAAAAAAAAAAAAAAAGGAGCAGGATAATAATTTGTAAAATATCGGTAATTTGTTTTATAGTTCATGAAATATTTAACATGTTTTCTGTAGTAAATAAAAACAGAATTAATTTGTTTACTATATCGCTGATTAAAACGTTACTATTATTGTTCTATATTCTGCTAACTTTATGATTATTTGTGATTGTGATGTTGACGGTAATAACAATTGTAATAATATAACATTTTCATTCACAAAGTAATAAAGTTGAAATTAATGACAAAAGCCTGCACAAACCACACACCTAAACTAGAACAAACTTATTGAGAAAATCTTGCTGTAAGTTCATGTGGAGAAAACGGAGAGGAGGGGAGGAGGGAAGGGCACTGACTGAAGCACACTTGAGTCTTGCATGCCTTCGAGTCCCTCCCTCACACCCTCCTTCCCTCACACTCTAATCAATCCTGCATCTGCTCCTCACCTGCCTAGCGCCGCTGACGAAGGGGTGACGAGAATGCCTGGAACGTTCCCTGATAATGATCGGCAGAGGAGGTGAAAGAGGTGAACGAGGAGGAGGACGAGGAGAAGAAGAAGGAGGAGGATGAGGAGGATATAGGATGCTTGCCGATTCTGTAATGTCGTCCAGTGTGTCTTGCCAGGAATGTTATGCAGAGAACTCATACATAATACATTTCACTCATCTATTGTTTTATTCTCTTCCATTTTTCTTTTTCTTCGGAGTTGATCTTTTCTCTTTCATACGAGTGATTGTTGTGGAGTATTTGGTTGTCCCGTGCCCACCCTCAACTTTCCCATCACTCATCTGTTACAGTTTTCCTTTTATATTCAAGTTTGACTCTTCTTTTTCTCTTGCAGGTGAGAGAGAGAGAAGGATGGAATCGGTGCTCTAATTCATGGTTAAGGTACAGTGATATTGGTTCTCTTGTTTGTCTGTCGAGGTGCTTGTATTTGTATTTGTTTGTGTCTGTCTCTGTTTATCTATCTAACTATTTATCTATCTACATCTATCTGTCATCTAATTATCTAACTATCTATCTATTCCATGTCTGCTTCTTTTTTCTTACTTATTTTTTTTTGTTATATATGTTGCAGTTGTCTTTTAATTTGGCTGTAAAAATAAGAATGAGTAAAAAAATAAAAATGAAAAGGAAAGGGAGGCATAAGCTAACGAGGAAAAAGGAGGAGAAGGAAATAGTTGAAGACGAAAAAGAAGAAAAAGAAGAAAGGAAAACAAAAAGAATAAAAAATAAATAAGTGAACATCAAGAGGAAAAAAGAGAAGGAAGAAAACTAAGAAGCAAAAGAAGACAGGCAGACAGAAAAAAAGAGGAAGAGGGAGGAAAGAGTGCGGCGTAATTGTCAGAAAAACAGTAATTTCAGAACCGAGATTGAGATGCTGGCGATCGCTGCGTCACGGAGAATCTTTGATCACCGCCTGTCATCTCGCGCCACGCCAGCATCCCTCCCAGTCTTGACGCCTAAACCCGGAACCCAACGCCCCCCCCCTCCCTGCACCAACCCCCAACCCCCCCTACCAAATCCGCAACCTCCCCGCCCTCTACTCTTCCCTGCTCCTGCTTATGTTGTTGTTGCTGTTGTTGCTGGTTCGTTAATGCCATATCCCCCTTTCCCCGCCGACCCGCCTCACCCGCATCCGCCACAGCCCAAAAATCCTTCATCAAAATTCCGCACATTATTGTTTTGTTTTTCTTAATATCTGTACCTCTGTTTATGTACGTGTCCGTGTGTCTGTGTCATTTTTTTTTTAGTTTTTTTTTTACACAGGAGACAGTTCAAAGGCATAAAAAAAGAAAACAATAATGAAAAAAAAGTCCGCTACTTACTGCTCCTAAAAATAGTACAGAGGAGTGGCCAAAAGAGAGGTCAATTTCGGGTTTATATCTACTTGTTTACCTATGTATCTATCTATCCATCCATCCATCTATTTATCTATCTATCTATCTATCTCATCCTCAATATATTTTCCTCCCATGCTGCACCTTCATTACATATATTTTTTTTTCTTGGCTCCTCCTTTTAATCACAGTTCCGCGTTCGATCCACAATTACCTGTTTTTTCGGGTCATCGTCTGGTGCGCGGGTAGTGGCGGCGCCTTCACGCATCACCCCGTGTACGGCCGCTCATTGGTCACGTCTGGAGGTAATGAGGGCAGGTGACGTACAAGGAGATGGCCGCTGCCCGTGATTTTAGTGGTTAGGCGACTTAGCGTGATCTAGAGGATTATTATTATTATTATTATTGTTATTATTATTTTTTATTAGTAGTATAGGAGTAGGGGTAGGATGAGGAAGTTCTTGTTTTTGTTATTCTCGTTGTTGTTGTTCTTGTTCCCCTTCTTGTAGTTGTTCTTGTGGTAGTAAAAGAACATCTATCTTTGTTATCCATGTACTTGATATATTTTCCTCCCTATGTGTCTTTCTCTCTCTCGTCGTCTTCTTCATCATTTTTCTTCATTTCCAACCACGAACAATTTCTCTCTTAGCGTGATTGAGAGTGTTATCATTATTATTATTGTTATTGTTATCATAAGTATAGGAGTTGGGGTAGGGTGAGGAGGTTCTTGTTTTTGTTATTGTCGTTGTTGTTCTTGTTCACCTTGTTGTAGTAAAAGTGAAGCTATTTTTGTTATCCATGTGCTTGTTATATTTTCCTCCCTCTTCGTCTTTCTCTCTCTCGTCGTCTTCATCATTCTTCTTCATTTCCAACCACTAACAATTTCTCTCTTCCTATCTTATTCCTTCTTTATTTCCTTCTCCCTTCACTCCTCCCCTTCGGTTCGCCAATACCTCTCTTACAATTACCACTTCATAATTTTTCTTCACTTCCAACCACTTACAATTTTCCTCTTCTTATCTTATTCCTTCTTTATTTCCCTCTCCCTCCTTTCCTCCCCTTCGATTCGCCAATACCTCTCTTACAATTACTATTTCCTCACGTCGTCTCTCCTCTTCTTTTCCTGCACCGCCAACAGTTTGCATAAGTGAGACAACGCAGACCTTCGCCTTTTCCTCTTGTGTTCGTCATTTTTATCATCCCACAATTTATTTATCGATCATTATGAAAATTTTATTGGTATTTTGATCTCAATACACACATTACAATACCTGACTTAGGAGGAGAAGAAGGGGGAGGTACAGATACAGGAGGAGGAGGAGGAGGAGGAGGAGGACAAGGTGAATGAGGAGGAAATACAAGAACAGGAGGTCAAAGAGGAGGAAAAACAATTCAAGAAACACGAATACAAATCAAGAAACATGAACTGGAAGAAATGTTAAGAGGTAAGACAGGTGCGGGGGTGGGGGGGGGAGAGAGAGAGAGAGAGAGAGAGAGAGAGAGAGAGAGAGAGAGAGAGAGAGAGAGAGAGAGAGAGAGAGAGAGAGAGAGAGAGAGAGAGAGAGAGAGAGAGAGAGAGAGAGAGAGAGAGTGTGTCAGACATTCATATAAGCACAGACTTACAAACAGACGGTCAGACATATGTAAATACAGACTAAGGGACAAAATTATACAGACTGGGTCGAATCACCAGCAG
>NC_066534.1:12323218-12383218 GCF_024679095.1 Eriocheir sinensis | reverse complement strand
ACCATCCTCGACAACATCGTCTGTCTCGTAGTTTACCTAATTACTGTTACAACGAACAGAAACAAAGAGGATTTTAGCACAAAACACATCGACAGTTTAATCTCTCCTGAAACCGTCTACAAAAAAGAAATAACAAACAAGCTTAAGTACAGAATATTGAGTAACCTCAGTTTCTACCCTGCAGAACATCGAATCCTTTATTATAGAGACAGAGACTAAGGATCCCAGTGCTTGATGCGTTTTCTAATCCTTTAATAATACGCTTGGATTATTCTACAGAATAGGAGGCAGCTCAAGGGCGTAAAAATCGAGTAAACGATATATATATATATATATATATATATATATATATATATATCTATATATATATATATATATATATATATATATATATATATATATATTACGTACTGCCCGTAGCGTGGGTAGGCTCTCCTGCGGATATCTTGGACTACCCCCAGCCCGTTAGTGGCACTGGCGAATTTTATTTATAACTGATGTGATGTATGACTCTTGCTTGGCCCATGTTGCCCTCTGGTACTCCACTTGAGCGAAGTCGCTGAAAGTAAGGTTGACTGAACATCTGGGGAGCATGTGGGTAATCTTCCGCCACTCGGCGATGTCTGAAAATTGTCGGCGTACTTCGGTGGGACTCGAACAGGTCCTTCGGCTCACCAGCCCGCACGCTGACCACTCAGCCAGAGTCATTTGGAAAAGTGTATAGATATTCTCCTTTTGAAAGTGTTTAAGTCATAGAAAGGAGGCGATACAGACGAAGGATGGCTGCTCCAGAGTTTACCAGTGAAAGGGATGGAATAACGAGGATGCTGTTTAATTTTTGCATAAAGGATTTGGATAATATAGAGATGAGCGAGATTAGAAAGTCGTATACAGCGGGGCCGCATGAAGGAGGAAAGCATGCAGTTAGCAATTTGAGAATAACAGTCAGCATGGAAATTTCAATGGAAGAGAGAAAGAGGGGCAACATTGCGGCGTAATTTTCATGCATAGGTGGATTGAAGAAGGTTGTCTTTTCCCCACAAGATTATTTTGCTTTTGGGGTGTAAGAGTCTCCCGTAAGATCAGTCCCAACTTGGAATTTGGCTATACTGTCCCTGTGCTCCCTCGGCTGCTTCATTTTTTTTGTCTTATTCCTAATTCCCAACCTTCCCTGCGGCGTTGTTCTCCCTATGTATCGTTTTCATGAAAGGATGCAGAGGTGTGTGCGGCCGATGATAGGATAGGAGAAAAAAGGAAGGAGGAGGAACACATGAGAGATGAGAACGAAGAGGAATAACAGGGGGAGAAGCAGAAAGAGGAGGAGGCGGAAGGGGAAGGAAAGAGAAAAATAGAAAAAGAGAACGAAACAGGAAGAAGAGGAGGACTAGAGAGAGGAAAAGAAGATGAAAAAGAAGAAGAAAAAGAAGAAGAAACAAGAAGAAAGAATAAAAGACGAGGGAGACGGAGAAAATTAAAAAGAAAATGGAGGACAGGAACGAGAACAAGATGACAAAAAAGAAAAAAAAAAGGAGGAGGAGGAGGAGGTGGAGGTGGAGGTGGAGGAGGAAGTCGAGTAAGATCAATTAAGTCAACAGAGGGAAGCTTGTCCTGCCTGACCTTTGTGACCTCCCTAACAATGACATGACCCACGCCCTGCCCCGCCCCGACACACCTTGCCCCGCCCAGCCCCAGGTAAGCTCACTCCACCCCACTCCATGTTGTCCTGCCCCGTCCCCCCTGTCCCCGCCCCCGCCCCGCTGTCTGTTTTTTTTTCATTCAACCTATTATGTGCCTGTGAAGCAAATACAAATAGTTAATTGAAGAGAGAGAGAGAGAGAGAGAGAGAGAGAGAGAGAGAGAGAGAGAGAGAGAGAGAGAGAGAGAGAGAGAGAGAGAGAGAGAGAGAGAGAGAGAGAGAGAGAGAGAATTCGACAGATAATAAAAAAAAAACATAGACAGATAGACAAACATTAAGACATTTACATAGACAGAGTTTAGTTTATTCATACAGACGAACATACAGACAGACACAGACAAATAGATCGACAGAAAAAAAAGAAGGGATAATTTTTGGACAAAGAAGATGGACGGAAAGGAAAGGGAAGGAAGAACTGGAAGATAGATAAAAATGTAAAAAGACTGACTTGAGGTGTATAAAAAAAAATAAGAAAAAGGCCGACCAAGTGTCCAGGGCGTGAGGAAGGGAGGGAGGGAGAAGACTGGGGGTAAGAACTCGAATAAGACAGAAGCTTAAGCCAGACAGTTGTTCCACGCTCTCATCCCTCATCCACCCTTTCTCTCCACCAAACACACATTTATTTCACCCAGTAGCCTGTTTGAATAGAAGTTTTCCCCTCCTTCTGCTTCTTATTCTCTCCTCCCCTTCTTCTTCTTCCTCCTCATCCTCCTGCACCCTCATCCACCCTTTCTTTTCTGTCCACCAAACACACATTTATTTTACCCAGTCGCCTGTTTGAATAGACTTTATCCCTTCCTTCTGCTTCTTCTTCTCTACTTCCCTTCTTCTTCTTCCTCCTCATCCTCCTGCACCCTCATCCACCCTTTCTTTTCTGTCCACCAAACACACATTTATTTCACCCAGTCGCCTGTTTGAATAGACTTTATCCCTTCCTTCGGCTTCTTCTTCTCTACTTCCCTTCTTCTTCTTCCTCCTTCTCCTCCTCCTTCTCCTCCTTC
Source organism: Eriocheir sinensis (assembly GCF_024679095.1). Taxonomy (NCBI): domain Eukaryota; kingdom Metazoa; phylum Arthropoda; class Malacostraca; order Decapoda; family Varunidae; genus Eriocheir; species Eriocheir sinensis. Next base: position 12,380,521 of record NC_066534.1, on the reverse strand, counting down.
TGCACCTTCATCAACACTCTTTCTCTGCCACAGCCTCACGGTGCAGTAAACGCCCTAAGAATGCTGTAAAAAGACTTAGCAGGATAACCTCATTACAAGTCAACGAGCTTTTGTCTTACCTCCGACGCCTACCTTCTTTTCCTCCTCCTCCTCCTCCTCCACGACCACTGTCCCTGCCACACACATGCCACCGTCCCAATAATGTCTCTCTCTCTGCTACCTGTAACTTCCCATAATCACTACCTTCCTTGGCAATCTCATCTTCCTCTTCTTGTTCCTCCTCTTCCTCCTCCTCCTCCTCCTCCTCCTCCTCCTCCTCCTTCAGAGCTTCCTCCTGACATCACCCTCGCCTCCCAACACTTCCCCGCAAAAGGTTCTCCAAGTAATCCTCACTACAAAAAGCCGCCCCGCAGCTTATGACTGGAGGAGGAGGAGGAGGAGGAGGAGGAGGAGTGGAAAGAAGAGTATAAGGATGTGCTGGTGGGGAATGTAGAAGAAAATCAAGGGAACGAGAGGGAAGAGAAGATGGAGAGGAAGGGAGAGTATAAAGACCACCAAGACGAAGTGGAGTAACAAAGATGGAGGTGGAGGAGGTAAATCAGAGGAAGGAAGTGGTGGAGTTGATTAAGTGAGGGCGACTAGACGTGTGTGTGTGTGTGTGTGTGTGTGTGTGTGTGTGTGTGTGTGTGTGTGTGTGTGTGTAATAAAATAAATAATAATAGTAAACGGTTTATTGCATGCAGTACAAGGCTGCCCTAGAGCTGAAAATATACATCAAAGGAAGATGAAATGAAATGAATGAGACAAATGAACAAAATAATATGATTGAAAATAAAAAGGAAAATAGAAATGATAATAATAATAACAACAACAAGTGCTAATGAAAAATATTTAGTGTGTGTGTGTGTGTGTGTGATTTTTTTTTTCATGGTTTGTTTCGATATTCTGTGAAGCCTACGGATATATACTGAAGCATAATGATATAGTCTAATTTTGTGCACAGGACGGTACTGCGCCGGTAGCCTCTCTTAGGGCACTGTTTTCTGCTTCAGCGCGTTGGTGTGTCGATAAGGTATCTTTAATAGTGCCGCTCTTTATTTATTTATTTGTATACTCATCTTTATTCACTTATTCATTTTTTTGTCTGAATGGCTTGTGTGACCCCCGGTGCTCGCCTTGACTCGAGTCGCTTAATGATGGACAACGTGTCGAAGATCTTCAGTTCCCCGGCGATTGCAATGGCGTTGGTGTGTCTATGCTCGCTAGGTCCGCCCCGTGACCACTCCGCCGCTTTCCCGGGTGGAGTGGGAAAAAATGGGCGGCTCTTCCGATACCCTACCCCCTTGTCCATCCAGCAGTGAATGGGTACCAGGTATTAATCGGGGTTGTGTCCCGTCTCCTGGGATCTGTTCCCTTCTCCTATAATTCCTTCCCCCTCCTGTCTCTCTCCGGCATATGGCCACAGATGTTGCGCCGACTAAACGAAACTTTCCAACTTTTTTCCACTCCGCCGCTGCCCCTCGCTGTGTTTGGTAATATTCCCCTGCTGTTGAGGGTGCCCACAGTCCTTATGTAGCCGCCCTTCAGGTGCGTTTATGAACCCACTTTGTTGCTTTTTGTATTCAGCGGTCGGAAAATTTAGTGGCTCCCGCTGACACTTTTGTAGCCCGACTGTCGACTTGGCGAATCTTGGTCGAGGAAGACAACAGTTATCGGAGCGTTGAAAAAGTGGCCCCTCGTGGAATTTTTGGTGTAATTCAATTAATAGAGTTTCTTCCCGTGGCGCGGCAGATCACGCCCGCGGAGCCCCAGCAGCTGTCGTGGCCTACCGCCGAAGGTGCTGCAAATTTCGAAGTTCTCTCGAGTCTGAAATTTAAAACAGGTTCGGAGGTAAATAAATTGACGAACTGGTGTGACATCGTTTCCACGGCCTTCAGTCCTATGTCTGAGGGGGAAAAAAAAACCAGTGTTGTCTCCCTGGGCGATGGTGGCTGCCAGGCGTGTCGGGGCGGCGGCTGTCCTGCACACTCCGCCTCGCCGCCGTGTCCTGCTCATTGAATTCCTCCAGTCAACAAATCTCAAAGCAAGCGTCTTAGTGTCAGCCAAAGCCGGTTTATCGTGTTGCTCCTTGAGAGTGTCGTCGGCGTGGCACCACACACGTCCTGCGAAGGGATGAGAGGCGCGTCTGACGGAAGCGTCCTTGAAATCGAGGAATCACAGCCGCGTCCATTAGTAGCAGCGACACGCCTCTCGCAGCCGATGCACGTAAATGAATGAAATCAGGTTCAGGTCAGAATATCGCTCGTTGAAGGTTTTGAAGGTCAGGTCTCTGCGTTGTCTCCAGCCTGAAGCCTCCTAAACGCTTAAATGAAAAAAAAAGAGCAGAATACATCAGAAAAGTTATATAAAGACCAGATTTGAAGCTTACGGAAAAAAAACGACTAATTCCCTCTGTTATATATTTTACTTTATGCATGTAGGAACAGATGTGTCATTATTCCTCTTCTAAAAACTCACAACACGATAAAGCCTTCAATATTAGGTCCAACATTTCATTGAATATTTGATCGCTTTAGATAGTGATATAAGTGATTAATGAAGATGAGAGAGAGAGAGAGAGAGAGAGAGAGAGAGAGAGAGAGAGAGAGAGAGAGAGAGAGAGAGAGAGAGAGAGAGAGAGAGAGAGAGAGAGAGAGAGAATATATATAACGTGGTGTGAAGAGTTTGTGTGAAGACAACTTTTGAGGGCCATCCAGAGTGCTTGTGAACTGCCTTGGGTGAGCTTATCTACCGCCTCCTCCTCCTCCTCCTCCTCCTCCTCCTCCTCCTCGCAGCGTGCCCAATCACTCCCTCCCCGGTAAAGAATAAAATATGTCCGGTGACTAATCTGATCCCTAAAAAGCATCGTCAAGGTAACAATCAGAACGTCAATGAAGCCGCCGAACGCTGGCACCGACCCTCCTCCTCTTCTTTTTCTTCCTTCTCCTTCTTCTCCTCCTCCTTATCCTTCTTCTCTTTCTTCTCTTCTCGCTTCCTCCCCCTCCGTACACGTTTTCTGCCTCGGTTAAATCGGTGATGAGTGGCTCAGCTGAATTGGGTCTTGAGGAGGAGGAGAAAGGGACGAAGTAGCATTCAGTAGTAGAAGTAGTAGTGGGAGGAGGAGGAAGGGGAGGAATAGGGGTGTTAGTAGTAGTAGTAGTAGTTGTAGTAGTATGAAATTATGAAGAAAAAGTTGATAAAGAAAAATGTAAGAAGATGGTTCTCTCTCTCTCTCTCTCTCTCTCTCTCTCTCTCTCTATCGAGTTGTTTACACACACACACACACACACACACACACACACACACACACACACACACACACACACTTCAGTAATATATTGAAAAAGATAAAAAAAGGTAGAAGAGCCATCAAGTATCTCACCTGTTCATATTTACCTGTACGTACTTTTTGCCGTGTACCTTTCAAAGCGATCATGATGTAGGGCTCGAGTATATTCAATTAATTGGCGATATACTTAAGTTACACCCGATATTTCATACTACTGAATGTGTGTGTGTGTGTGTGTGTGTGTGTGTGTGTGTGTGTGTTTTAGTCTTGCCAGGTGGGGGTGTCTTGTTTTGGGTACTAGTGAGCCATGTGTGTGTGTGTGTGTGTGTGTGTGGTATAGAGGGCCAGAGACGTACCCAAAATTCTCGTGTGGATGTATTGTTATTATTACCCGTGTTATTACTGTATATACTCTGTTTACCTGTCTATCTATCTGTCTGTCTATCCACTTACCTCTCTGTTTACTTACCTACCTATCTCTATATGAATCAAATTTATTACTATAGTTTTTTTTCATATTTATTTTGTTCTATGGATTTTTTACTACATGGGTATTGTTCTATTATTTTATCTTTTTTTTTTTTTTTAATTTGTGTTTAGGTATTTACATTGTTCTTTTTAATTGATTTTTTTCGGTATTTACAGGGCTGTGTTTACCTAATTCTGCATGTTGCTTTTTTGCGTCGTATGGGAGCGTGTGTGATAGATCTCCTCTGACGTTCTTTGCTGAGTATTTATTTTATCTTGTTATTTTTTTTACTTCTTATTTTTTCATCCGCGGCCGAAGAGTAACCACTGAAGTCCAATCATCTCTAGTGTCAGCGTCGTTTGTCAAGAGGACGAAAGTGAAGGGGAGGTGGGCAGTATGAGTCAAGCAAAAATATACATAATGGCGCCACTGTAAATAAATCTTCGCCTTCGACACTAACGGGATGAGGACGACCACCAAGCCCTGCAAGAAAAGCGTACCGGCGCCAGAGGAGGAAAAAAAAAAAAAAGAAAAAAAGAAAGTGAAAAATCTGTCGATCTATCTTCACGGTACATGAAGATGAAACCATTTTGGACCAAGCCATTCACATCGTCATATATCGTCATCACCATAAACGTCATCATAGTCATCGCCATTGTTATTTTCATTGCCACAATCATTATTATCCTTATCATCAACGTTGCCAGATTGTCGTACTCAGCCTCCCATGTTTGCCAATTTCCGACCCAAAAATGCCTCCTCGACCCCAATAACTGTCATCATATATAGTTATCGTTAAAATGGTTAATTATTGGTGGTTTTTGGCAATAGCTATGGCTCAGAAACCGGTAAATACGAGGCTCTGAGTACGATAATCTGGCAACGGTGCTTATCATCATCATTATCACCATCATCACCATCACTTTCACGCTGTTTAATGCCTTTATGTTCACCACCATCTTCATGAATCCGGATGTCCACCACTCACACGTTAATGGCCGTTCGTCCACACCTGCCCCAAACACCTGCGGCCATAGTCAGGGGCGGAGTGAAAGGGAAAAAAAAGTAAAGAAGCGGGACAGGGGTGATATTATTATGCCTCGCAGCCCACAACGGCCCACGTCGAGGCTGTATTGTTAGCGGGCGCACCTTAATGGATAGCTGGACAGAGATAACCGCACATTATCATTCCAAGGTAAGCGGTTATCACACCCGCTATCACCCCACCCCCAGGGACGCCCGCACCAAGACCCGAGAAATATATAGAATGCAAATGGGCTTGTCCGGAGGGTGCCGCCGCCCACAACAGGGTTCGGAGATGTGTAGATAACCAGACCCGGGCGGGGCATTATGGGAGTCTTCAACGGCTTCAGGCTATACCATTACTGCCTCAACCTCTTGCCACTTTCCAGGTACCTATGACCGTGTTTACCTGTAATCAGACTCCGACGGTCTACTTTATAACTGAAACCGTTCGCCTGCTCTTTTATTTTTAGTGGAGTAGCATTCAGGAGGCTCTTTTTTTATTGCTGAGCCTCTTTCTAATCATTAGCTTCTTCGTTCTCATTGATGGGAAGTATTACCTTTTATTTTACCAGAGTAGCGTTTATGAGTTATCTGCCTCTTTATACTTCTTTCTTTTTATTATTGGCCACTCCTTCTGTGCGGCTGACAAGACTTAAAAGCGCCTCTACAGACCTCAAGACGCATAAAGGGGCTATTGCACTGGGCAGATTTTTCGTGGATCTTCAGTCAAACCACGATTTCCGCTGGCGTGGTTCTCATTTGTTTCTTGTTATTGATGCTGATGATGATGGTGAGTAATACCGTCGTCCTTCGCTGAAATCTATCATTGCTTTGGAAGATCGTGGACACGTCAGAAAACCACAGAAATATGAGAACCACGCCAGCGGAAATCGTGGTTTGACTGAAGATCCACGGAAAATTTGCCCAGTGTAATAGCCCCTCGTGTTCTTAAACGTCTCGGCGCCTTATATCGCCTGTTTGAAAAGTCTCGTAGAAGTTGCTGGGATTTCCATGGACTGTTTTGTGGTGCCAGTGATAGTTTTGCCCGACTTCTGCACCTTGAACGGGGAAAATCACCCATGGAAACCCGGTTAATCTTCTCTGTGGCCTTGGGAAAGAGTCGTAATGGTAAGTAAGGTAAGGTTGTGGGCATATGGACCATAGTACCTCCAGAGAGAAAGACAACACACAACATAAACATTTAAGAAGTACTGAACCCTTCGGAGTCTCCATTCTGTGTAGCTGCAAAGACTTAACAAACACCTCAACACCCACAAGAAACAATGAGTCCACAACGCCTGAGAGAGCCCAAGAGCCGGGTATGACAGTAATGACACACACCAGGGGCAGCGGCGGCGTGGGTGGGAGGTGCCGCGGCGAGGGATGGACCACCTCAAGGCATCCCTTCCACTTAGCCTTATACAGACCAATCCTACATTTGAGTCACACCGAGGCTGACGCTGCTGATGACGCCCGTGGGACCCCCTGAGGACACGGGGAGGCTCACTTTGCCTTCCCTGAGGATGTGAGGTGAAGCAGGGATGAGGTTAGACAGAGCAAGGCAAGGTGATATAAGACAAGGAGAGGCAAGGGAAGAAGAACCGAGGGAAGACAAAGGAAGACAAGGGGAGGCAAGGCAAGGCAATATGAGAAAAGGAATGGCAAGGGAAGACAAGGGGAGAGGAGGAGGAGGAGAGGATGAGAAAAAAGAATGAAGAAGAGAGAAGAGGCAAGGGAAGACAAGGAGAGAAGACAAGGCAATATGAGAAAAGGAATGGTAAGTGAAGAAGAGGCAAGAGAAGGCAAGACAATTTAAGACAAGGGAGGAAGAATGCAGCGAAGACAAGGGAATAGAAAGGAAGGGAACGCGTGGGCAGAAAAGGGAAGAAGAATAAAGGGAAAGGAAGACGAATGAAAAGAAGACAAGGGAATAGAAAGGAAGGGAAGGCAAGGCAAGAAAAAGGAAGGAAAGACAAGACAGGGCAGACTAAAGGCGTCTCAGTGCTCACATCGACTGGTCCTTCCCGGGAAAGACTTATGGAGGACTTTTTATGGCGCCTTCAATTAGCAGCCGTGATTATGGCCTCTTAAGTGTTCTCTGGCGGCACTGGGAGGCTGGGGCGCGGCGGCCTGAGCGATGGGGTAGGGCGAAGGGGCGGGGCGAACCAAGCACCGAGAAGACAGATGAGGCTGAGGTGTATGGCGTGTGAACATAAGAACCTAAGATGTAGCGGGCAAGTCCCCGCTCAAACTCAGACTTTTGTTTCTTCGTGTTAGTGTTTTCGTTCGTCCTGTCTCTTGTGCCATTGGAGCCTGCTGTCGTGTCGCGTCCGTGTCTTGTGCGTCCTAAGTGCGTCCTAATTGTTTACTTTTCTCGTTACTTGTTTATCTTCGACTCTGTCCACGTCCTCCTATCCTTCACTTATACATATTGTTCCACATACACACCAACACTTCAATGTCACTTACACTATACAAAATTTATACACACGCATACTACACTCAACCACTTCTTTTATATGTTTTGTCCGTCTCAATGATATGTTTGTATTTTTGTGTATAAACAACCTTGACGGATATTGCATTTCTCTATCCGTGAACCAATTAGCGCTTAGAACTTTCACTTACAACCAACAAAGAGGTCTGCATGAATCTGATAGTTTATACAAGGCAGCTCTTGTGAAAGTAACCCCACCTAGCATCACTATCCATGACTTTATCTAATCTATTTTTAAACGTAACTGTTGTATTGGCACTCATAACTATCGTATTGCCACTCGCTTTGTATGATGATGACCTCTCTTTGGCGACTCCTCTTTACTTTTTTTTTAGGAACAGGGATTAGCGGGCTCTTTTTGTATTCATTTATTTTGCCTTTGAACTGCTTCCTTTACTGTAAAAAATAAAAAAGTTTGGGTGTAGTACTTCCTTCCCCTTTTGTCTTAACTTTCCTTCATCACGTCTTTATCTTTCCCCTTCCTTCCATGCCTATCTTTACCCCTCTTTAAGGATTCAGGGATATGGCGAATTCCTTAGATATATAGATTTATTCTCTTTAACTCGTCCATCTTTCCTTTCTTTCCTCTTTAACTTACTCATTTCAGTCTTCCGTTCGTCCTTGTTCGGTGTGTACTTTTCTACTTTTTAGTTGGGGTGTAGGACGTAGGTTGGTGTGTTGACGTAGGCTGGGATGTTGACGTGTGTTGAGGTCTAGTACAGGTCGGACTCTCTACATAGGTTGGTCTCTGTACGTAGGTCGGGGTGTAGTGTACGTAAGCTGAAGTGAATTGAGACTCGCTGGTGAAGGATGTGGCGTGGAAGCATTAATCGGACGGCGTGCACTTAGGCTGGGTGAGAGATGAGGCGTACGAACATAAATCTAGCTGAAGTGTGTGTAGGCTGGGTAAAATCGAGGCTGAATGGGTGAGAGATGGAGTGTAGAAGCGTACATCTAGATAGGTAGTGGGGAGGCTATGTGAACCGAGGCTGACTAGGTGTACTGGGGTTTAAACTTTAGAAACATAGATCTACCCAGGTAATGTACTATAGGCTAGAAGGAACTGAGGTTGGCTGGGTGAGAGGGAGGGGGTGTAGAACGATTTGTTTAGCTAGGTAGTGTTAAGGTAGAGTGATCCGAGGATGAATGAGTAAGATATGGGATTGTAGGAGGGCACATCTAGGTTGGTAGTGTGCATAGGTTGAGGTGAACAGGGGCTGGATGAGTGAGAGATGGAGCGTAGAAACATATATCTAGCCACGTTACGTAAAGAAGGGAAGTGACTTAATTATTCACTTGTGTTGATAAACGAAGGTGACAAAAATTAGCGTGAAGTCTGAAACAATCTTTGACAAAGTATGCACCTAACCCAAGCCTTTGTGACAGAGTTATTCCCGGAAAACGAAAGAACACGGCCCCTGAAACCCGTAGTAGGTTGGTTCTGTGTAGGGAAGAAGCTGGAGTATGTTTGAGACAGGCTGGGATGCATTTTAATACGGGGTGTAATGCGGCTGGCTGAGTCTACTGAGGCAGGGTAAGGTGTATTTAAAGAAGTGTGTACTGGAGCAACTGGAGTGCACTGAGGCGGCTTGTAGTGTGTATGAGGCAAAAAATAGGAGTGATGACCTGGCCTGTGTTAGTTTATTATTTCTTAACTTTACGAAGCAGCTCAAAGACAAAAGAAAAAGAAGAAGCCGGCACACAGAAAAATAAGTCATTGAGAAAAAAAGACCCGCAAGGAAGTGAGGGCTTGTGTGTGTGTGTGTGTGTGCTGCTGCAAGTTGGAGTGAACACACACACACACACACACACACACACACACACACACACACACACACACACACACACACAGAGCTGTCTGGGTGGGTGGGGGGGGGTACTAGTGGAAGAATGTGTGCAATTGGTGAGTAGTAGAGGAGGCAAGCTTGGGGTTGTATTACCTTGGCATTAATAATGATTTCTATAACATATATACGTCATGACAGTTGTAGTGGTAGTAGTAGTAGTAGTAGTAGTAGTAGTAGTAGTAGTAATAATAATAATAATAATAATAATAATAATAATAATAATAATAATAATTGTAACATAAAATTGGATAGAATAAATATAAAAAAGTAGTAGTAGTTGCTGTTGTTGTTGTTGTTGTTGTTGTTGTTTGGTATTGCCGGTAGACTCTCGAGGGTTCTCTTGGACAACTGCAGCCCGTTAGTGGCGCAGGCGAATTTTATTTATAGTGGCTGCGTGATGTGTGACTATTGCTTGTGGTGCTGGCGGCGTGTGGGAAATCTTCCGCCTCTCGGCGATGGTTGAAAATTATCAGTGTCCTTCTTTGGGACTGGAGCCTTGGTCCACGGACTCAGCACGCCCCCACGCTGACCTCTCGGCCACTGCCGAGCATTATCAGCATCATCTTCAATATTATTAATATAATATTCAATATTTGTATTATTGTTGTCAATAAATCGTTACTGTGGTAAGTTAGAATATAAAAAAAGCCGTCCTTATCCTTCTCCCCGCGTCTCCAGGGGCGGCAGCACGCCCCCTTCACGGTGCAGAAAGTTTGTGTGGCCGGCGGCTCCCCGCCACTGTTCATGCCTCAATAACCTCACCAAATGTCACAACCCATTTATTTTTTCATTTTACTCTTTCCCTTTTGATCTTACCACTCACCAGATTCTGCAGGTTGTAGGCTAGTTGTTGCTGGTGATTACAGCCTAAACAATTTGTTTGTCATTGTTTATCATAATTATAACATTATATTATTATTACTATTATAATTATCATAAATCTAATATGGACAATACGCATGATGATAATAAGAACAATAATAATAGTGATGAACATGTTCATTATTATATTGTATTAGTATCATTATCAAAATTATTATACTTGCTGTTGTTGTTGTTGTTGTTGTTGTTGCTGCTGTTGTTGGAAGTAGTAGTAATAGTAGTAGTAGTAGTAGTAGTAGTAGTTGAATTAGTAATAGTAGCAGTAGTAGTAGTTGTAGTAGTGGTAGGTGTAGTAGTAGTAGTAGTAGCAGTAGCTGTAGTAGTAGTAGTTGTAGCAGTAGTAGTAGTAGTAGTAGTAGTAGTAGTAGTAGTAGTAGTAGTAGTAGTAGTAGTAGTAGTAGTAGTAGCTGTAGTAGTAAGAGCTGTAGTAGTAGTAGTGGTAGTAGTAGTAGCTGTAGTAGTAAGAGCTGTAGTAGTAGTAGTGGTAGTAGTAGTAGTAGTAGTAGTAGTAGTAGTAGTAGTAGTAGTAGTAGTAGTAGTAGTAGTAGTAGTAGTAGTAGTAGTAGTAGTAGTAGTAGTAGTAGCTGTAGTAGTAAGAGCTGTAGTAGTAGTAATGGTAGTAGTGGTAGTAGTAGTAGTAGTAGTAGTAGTAGTAGCAGTAGCGGTGGTTGTTCTTGCAGTACTGTTGTTGCTCTTGTTGCTGTTAGTGGAACTTTCATTGTCGTTGTTGCTGCTGCTGCTGATGTTGTTGTTGTTAGTGGTGGTGGCGCTGTTGTTGTAGTGGTAAGTGGCAGATAGTAGTGATACAAATGAGAGGCGGTGAGGGGAGGAGGAGGAGGAGGGGTGGAGAGGGAAGGAGTGAGGAGGTTGAGGGGGGAGGAGGGAGGGGGCGGAGGGGGGAGGAGGAAGGGGGTGGAGAGGGAAGGACCATTTCGTTAGTAAATGGACAGCGATTGTAACACCAATTTTACTTCATGACTCCGACATACACCATCTCTCTCTCTCTCTCTCTCTCTCTCTCTCTCTCTCTCTCTATCACTCCTCTCCCCCTTCCCCCCTCCCCCCACTTCCCCCCCTTCCCCCCTGCACCTAGCTTGAGAGGGACATTAGCTGGATGGCTCTCTTGGTATGGTTTATGACCCTCGGTGCTGCCCATCCCCCTCCCTCCTCCCTCCCTGCCACCTTTCCTCCATTGCGCCTATCTCCTCTTCTATCTCTCTCTCCCTCTCTTACCACCTCTCTCCCTTTCTCTCTCTCGGCTTCCTTGCTTTCTCAGTTCATTGCTTTGTGTTACTTTGTTTTTCCTCTTTTTTTTCTTCTTTTCTCTTCTACTTCCTTTTTTTAATTACCTTTTCTTATTCTTTTTATTTTTTTTCTTCTGTTTTTCTTCCTTCTTCTATCTCTTTCTCTCTCCGTTCTTCTTTTTTTCTTTCTTCTTCACCTTCTTGCTCTTGTTCTTTTTCCTTTATATATCTATGTGCTCATATTTTTGCCTCATTTTTTCTTTTGTATTTCTCTAATCCACAACATTTCTCTTCTTTTGTCTTCCTTTTGATTTATATTTCGTCCAATTATCCTCTTTCTTCGTTTCCCTGTTCTTCCTTTCCTTTCCCTTCATTCCCATCATTCCTCTACCCTCCCCTTCATTTCCCTCCTTCCTCTTACCTTTCCACTCTTCTTCTTCCTTTGACCTAATCATCTCCAATTTGTCCATCACTTTTTTCTGTCTCACCTGTCTGTTATCTTCCTTTCCCTTCTATCTCACCTGTCCTCCTTCCTCCCTTCCCTTCGCTTCTCTCTTCTTCCCCTTCTCTACCTCCATTCCGAGCTTAATCCTCCTTTCCCTTCTATCTCACCTGTCTTCCTTCCTCCCCTTCCCTTCGCTTCTCTCTTCTTCCCCTTCTCTACCTCCATTCCGAGCTTAATCCTCCTCCATCTATCTCCTTTGTCCTCTAACTCTATCTCTTTCCCTCCTCCTCCTCTTCCTCCTCCCATCCATTCTCCTCAATGCAGTATCCCTCTTCTCTTTCCCTTTGTTCTCTCTCTCTGTCTATTTACTCCTCTCACCTTCTATCCTTTATCACTTTTATTCCTTTATTTCCTTCTGCCTCATCATGTTTTCACCTTTTCCCCTTCCTTTCTTGTCTATCCTTACTTCCTGTTTATTTTTTTTCAGTAGGACTCAAGACGCGGTGAGTTCCTTAGACATGTCGTTTTATTCTCTTTGACCTCGTCCACCTTTCCTCTTTTTCCTCTTTAACTCATTCATTTCAGTGTTCCCTTCATCCATGGCCGGTGTTAGTGTGCTTGTTTTGCTTTCTCAACCTCACCTCTTTTATCTCACTCTTCTTCCTCTATCCCTTCCTTTCGCTTCTCTCTGCCTCTTCCCTTCCTCTATCGCCCTTACTAGTTTAATCATCCTTCATCTATATCCCTTCTTGTATCCTTACTAATATGTTATGATACTAATATATATTCCTTACCTTTTGTTTTCTCTCAGTGTGATTAGACCTCTTCTGCCATCCCCTTCACGGCCCAAATATTCTCCTCACATATGTTTCCCTTTCACATTGATTCCTTTTCTTTGATTTGCCCCTTTTTTGACTCTTCGATTAGCACTGAAAACATTTACGAAAGCTAGGAAAAGGTAAGGACAGGATAGAGGCTTAAAGAAAGGATGGAATGGAATATAGAGGCATGAAAGGGGAGAAGAAAAACGAGGGAGAACATTACCTGCTTTTGGTTTATTTACGTGACTGTGTATTGAAGCAAAAAAAAAAAAAATAGACATACACTGGCAAAGAAAAAAAATTGAAGCAGAAAGGCAAAAGAAAAAAAGAAACCGGAAATGAGAACAAAGAAGAGATTCATATACGGGGAGAGAGAGAGAGAGAGAGAGAGAGAGAGAGAGAGAGAGAGAGAGAGAGAGAGAGAGAGAGAGAGAGAGAGAGAGAGAGAGAGAGAGAGAGAGAGAGAGAGAGAGAGAGAGAGAGAGAGAGAGAGAGAGAGAGAGAGAGACAGACAGACAGACAATGAAAATAGACAAACAAATAATAACGCAAAAAAGTGATATTGTTAAAAAAAGCCACAAAAAAAAATACTCTGGAGAAAGAAAGAAAGAAAAGAATTAAAGAGGAGTCAGAACAGGAGGAGGAGGAGGAGGAGGAGGAGGGAGTGTGAGGGAGGGAGATAAGGGCAGGTAAGGAGGGGGCAGCCATTAGTAGGTGCTGAGGCAACGAGGGGAGGAAAACCCGAAAAGGAGGGAGGAAAATGGAGGAAAAGCGTGTGGCGCCAAAGGATCTTATTAGTCTAGCTCCTCCTCCTCCTCCTTCCTCCTCCTCCTCCTCCTCCTCCTCCAGCGAAAATGTCTTAAAAGCTACTCGGATTCTGAAGTCTTGTTATGCTTTCTTTTCTTTTTTTACATTTTACTTTTTTTCGTATTTTTTTCTTTACATATTATTTTTCTTTCTCTGCGGCAATGAATCACGTACATAAAGTCTGGTGAAGGCCTCTGATTTGCGTGTGTGTACGTGTGTGTGTGTGTGTGTGTGTGTACGTGTGTGTGTGTGTGTGTGTGTGTGTGCACGGGTTTAAGAGTGCACTTGTGTGGATCTCTGTAATTATGAGTCATATTTAAGGTGAGAGAGAGAGAGAGAGAGAGAGAGAGAGAGAGAGAGAGAGAGAGAGAGAGAGAGAGAGAGAGAGAGAGAGAGAGAGAGAGAGAGAGAGAGAGAGAGAGAGAGAGAGAGAGAGAAATGTTCAGAAATAATAGGAAAATAGAAAGGGAACAAAAATCATAAAAATAGGAAAACGAGACGAATAATTCTGAATGGAGAAGAAAAACGCAAAACAAAAAACAAAAAAAGATAAAAGAAGAAGTAATTAGGTTAGCAGGTAGGTAGGAAGGCTAGCAGGCAGGTGGGCAGGTAGACTGGTAGGTAAGTAGAGAGATAATTTAGTAGATAGACAAATAGAAAATACAGAAGAAAGGGAACATGAAAAAGTAAATAATGAGGAAAATGAGCTACATAATTACAGATGGAGAGAAAAATAGACAAAAAAATGATGAAATATGTAAGTAGATTGGGTAGGTTTGTAGATAGGTAGATAGGTAGAAGGAGAGAGAGAGAGAGAGAGAGAGAGAGAGAGAGAGAGAGAGAGAGAGAGAGAGAGAGAGAGAGAGAGAGAGAGAGAGAGAGAGAGAGAGAGAGTAATGTGGGCAGGGTAATGGGGGGAGACAGAGGGCCGAAGATAACCGCCCAGGAATGTGGGTAAGGGGGGTGGGGGGCGAGCACCATAACGCGCCCCGACGAGACGAAAAAAAGGAAAACGCAATAACCGTAAACCAAGATAATGAAACAAGTCATCTTGCCACTTCCCGACCCTTGCTCCTCCCCCTCACCGGCGCCCCTCCCCCCCCCCTCTTTCCTTCTTACCTCGTTTACTTCCCCCTCTCTCCTTCCTTCGTTCCTGTTTTTTTTCTTTTTGTGGTTTGTGTTTTTTTATCATTTTTGTTACTCTTTTTTTTATTGTTCTTGATCTTGTTCTTGTTCTTCTTCGTCTTCATCATCATCTTCTTCATCTTTTACTTCTCTTTCTTTTTCGTCTTCTTCTTCTTCTTCTTCTGCCTCCTTCTTCTTCTTCTTCTTCTTCTCCCTCCGCCCTATAATGACCCGCAGTATTTAAGGTTTGCATAACATCACATAACTTCTTCTTTTTTCTCTTGGTGTTGCTTTTTTTTCCTTTTTTTTTTAGTATGGGGCATCAGAATTACTACTTTTATTATTGCATGAACTCAATATACAAATGTACCTAAATCGAAAACAAAAACAAGCTTCAGGTGTTGTAATGCCAAGACACACACCCACTAATTCAACAGCAATTACTACCAGTCATAACCACCACTGCCACTACCACCTCAAGACCCGTAACCACCACCACCATTACTGCCTCCACTATTATTGCCATCACCACTACCACCACCACTACCACATCCACCCGCTATAACTATCAGCATAGCCTCGATTTCTAACACCCACCTGACTCCTTAACTTAGACATTCTCGCTTCACTTACAGATTAAAATTGTTGGTGTGTATTTTATTCTTCCTTCGGTCAACCTTTCTGAGAATTCGCGTTTATTATAATTATGTCAGATCATAAAGTTTCGTTAGTAGGTTTGTTTCCTTCTTTTCGTGATTACCAATAAGAGTTTACATCGTCCACTTGTTAAAATTCATCCTCTTTCTGGTGTTGTTTCTATTGTGATTGTTATATCATCCAATTCGAGTTTGTTTGTTCGTGTGTGTAAGCTTGTGTTTCCATCTGTTTATAACACACACACACACACACACACACACACACCTTGTTTCCCCTCGTCCCAGACACACAGACCACAATATACGAGACAGACCCATCCAGGCGACCTTTGGGATTTCAATATTACACATGGAGGAGGAGGAGGAGGAGGAGGAGGAGGAAAGAAGCATCCACGCGACATCTAACATCAAATTATTGAGTTCCATTACACGAGGGACGGAGAGAAGGAGGAATGAAGGGAAGGAAGGAGAGAAGGAAGCTGTTAGAGAGAAAGGGAAGAAGGAGGAATAGGGGGAGGGATAAATAAACGAGGAGGGGGGAGGTAGAGAGAGGGATGAAGGATATGGAAGGGGATTGGGAGGGACTGTTGAGAGAGAGAGAGAGAGAGAGAGAGAGAGAGAGAGAGAGAGAGATTCCTTTGATGACACCAGGGCGGAAAAACTAATATCCTGAAGCTTGTGACGAAGGCTATGACGATTCCTCTCTCTCTCTCTCTCTCTCTCTGGTCTGATCGCCCCTTCACGTTATTTATTATTTTCCTTGATTTTTCTTCTCTTTCTTTTTTTGCAGGTGAGTGAAAAATACGAAAGGAAGAAAGAAAAGGAAACACACAGAGAAGATTAAGGTACAGTACAAGTGTTATCTCTCTCTCTCTCTCTCTCTCTCTCTCTCTCTCTCATATGACCTCTTTCTTCGGTCCCTTCCTCTCATTCCTCTTTGTAATTGCCCTTCGCTTTATTCCCTTCCCTTCCCCTTTCCCTTCGCCCTCCGCCTCCTCCATTTCTCTGTCCGCTCTTAGTGTTTTTATTTAGAATCATTTTTTATCTGTAGTATTGCTCCTTTTTTTATCTTTCTTTCTCTACTATTACTTAGATTCCTTTTTTTTTTATAGTGTATTGTATTGTTTCATTCTATCTTTCTTTTTGTCGCTTGTCATTTCATCTATACATTGGTGTTTTCTTGATGTTTGTTTAGTCAGGTTTTATATAGTTTATTCTGTTTTAGTTTTTTTTCTCTCGTTTTCTTTGATTTCAGGTTCCTTAATCTTTTTTTTTCTTCAGTCG
Source organism: Eriocheir sinensis (assembly GCF_024679095.1). Taxonomy (NCBI): domain Eukaryota; kingdom Metazoa; phylum Arthropoda; class Malacostraca; order Decapoda; family Varunidae; genus Eriocheir; species Eriocheir sinensis. Next base: position 12,364,090 of record NC_066534.1, on the reverse strand, counting down.
TGTGTAGGTCTGTTTCTTTTAGTTAACCATTCTGTCCATATTCTCCTTTTCTTCCTCTTTTTTCTCCGTTTTCATTTAAGTTAATGCTCATTTTGTTGTTTTGTAGGTTCTGCATTTCTCTCTTTGTTCCCGTCCTCTGTCTTGTATTCCCCGCCCTCGTCCAAATCACCTCTTACCTTCTATCTCTTTCATACTGACTTCATGCGTTTCTGTTATTGTTCTCTTTTCCCATTCTTGTTTTTTTTTTAATCCAATTTCCTTCTTTCTTTTATATATTACGTTCTTCTTTCCTCCTACCCACTGCCTACCTCTGTGCCTGTCTGTCCGTCTCTATTCGTCTGTCTGCCTGTCTGTTTGTCTGGTTGTTTGTCTGTCTCTGTTTGTTAGTCTCTCTGCCTGACTCTCTGTCTGTTTGTATTTCTCTCTCTCTCTCTCTCTCGCCCCCCCCCTTCCCCCACCCTATCTACCTTCTTTTCTCCTCCCTAATTAATTCATGTACCTTTCTTCCCTCTCTCGCATTTTTCTCTCTCTCTCTCTCTCTCTCTCTCTCTCTCTCTCTCTCTCTCTCTCTCTCTCTCTCTCTCTCTCTCTCTCTCTCTCTCTCTCTCTCTCTCTCTCTCTCTCTCTCTCTCTCTCTCTCTCTCTCTCTCTCTCTCATGCCCTCTTTTTTCCCCGCCAACACTTGCTTAATTGCAGTCGTTCACCGTTGGAAAGTAAGAATCGCTGATTATACACTCCCGGATCCTGACTTCTTCTTATTTCTTCTGATCTGCATAATCCTTTACCTGCCGCGGACCACGTTGATTACCGCTCACCTGGACCGGATTCTGAGGGAGAGAGATTGGGTGAGGGAGGCTGGTGGTGGTGGTGGTGGTGGATATGTATGTATGTAGGTACGTAGGTATGTATATATGTAGGTTCTGATAGTGGTGGTGGTGGTGGTGGTAATTGTAGTAGCAGTAGTGACAGTAGTAGGAGAAGAAGGTTTTATAGGTGAAGAGAATAAGCTGGAGGCCGTAAGTAGACAAGTGGGTTGTGTAGGAATGTAGGCTTGGACAGTAGGTGGGTGAAGGAGGAGGTGGAGAGGCAAGGCGTACAAGGTAAAAGAAAAGATGGTGAATGAGAACCAAGATGTGTATATGTAGAAGGAAAAAAAACGGTGTAGATGAAAACTGGAAAGAAAGAGGTGAAATAACAAATGTGGAGAGAGAGAGAGAGAGAGAGAGAGAGAGAGAGAGAGAGAGAGAGAGAGAGAGAGAGAGAGAGAGAATAATAGATAGATAGATAGAACAGGTGCAGGCACATATAGGTAGATAGATAGATAGATAGAACAGGTGCAGGCACATATAGGTAGATAGATAGATAGATAGATAGATATAATAGGTGCAATGGCACAGATTGGTTGATAGATATATTGATAGATAAATAGAACATAGATTAAGAAAAATACATACATTCATACATACATAGATACATACTTACATGCATGCATACATATACACTCGCATACATACATATAAGCATAAACATAGACATACATATATACATACATACACACACACTCGCACGTATACATCCATACATACAAACAGACAGACAGACAGACACACAGACACAAAACAATAAATAAGAGATAATAAAAAATAAAAACATCTATCCGCAGTAATCTGAATAAGCTTACTGGACTAACTGTAAACCGTAGAGGCGACTAATACGTATAGGTCCAGGTGAACTAACTGAGGTGAGAGGGATGAGTAGGTGAGAGAGAGAGAGAGAGAGAGAGAGAGAGAGAGAGAGAGAGAGAGAGAGAGAGAGAGAGAGAGAGAGAGAGAGAGAGAGAGAGAGAGAGAGAGAGAGAGAGAGAGAGAGAGAGAGAGAGAGAGAGAGAGAGAGAGAGAGAGAGAGAGAGAGAGAGAGAGAGAGAGAGAGAGAGAGAGAGAGAGAGAGAGAGAGAGAGAGAGAGAGAGAGAGAGAGAGAGAGAGAGAGAGAGAGAGAGAGAATGTATCCCTATATAATCGTCTGCTTGTTACTGTCGAAAGCATTATACTGACTATGCATACATATCTATCAATGTATTTTCTTTCTATTTATTTTTTTACTATCTTCCTATGTTATCTTCCCTTTCTTTCTTCTCTTCAGCTACATTCTTCTTCCTTCCATCTATCTCCCTGCACACACACACACACACACACACACACACACACACACTCTCTCTCTCTCTCTCTCTCTCTCTCTCTCTCTCTCTCTCTCTCTCATGTCATCATCATTAAGATCATTTCAAGACATTTCCCGTTAAGATGAAAGATTCCTCCAATGATAAAAAAAAGGAGGAGGTGGAGGAGGTGGAAAGATGTCCTTGGAAAATTTGTTAGAAGTATTAATCGTTTTATCTTTAATCTTTCTCTGGTGAAATAATTTGGGATATTCAAGAAAAGGAACCGGTCGGGGAGAGAGAGAGAGAGAGAGAGAGAGAGAGAGAGAGAGAGAGAGAGAGAGATCACTGGAGGGGGTGAACGGAGCAGTTTCACCAACTTTTTTCTTTGTTTTTTTCCTATCAACTTCTCTCTCTCTCTCTCTCTCTCTCTCTATCTATCTATCGTTTACATATTAAGCCTTATTCTTCCTCAGTTTGGTTATATTAGGAACTCTCACTTTTATGTTTTCTGCCTGTTGTCGAAATCTTGGCATACACTTTTCCCTTTTATGCACTCTACTTTTACTGATTTTTATTCATTCTTTTTATTGCGAAGGAACATTTAGTAAAGGCAACTCAAGTCATTCCATACTATCTCTCCTTTTTATTTTTGTCTTTGTATCAGCGGTTTACACTTATTTTATTTTCTCATGCATTATTCTGTTTTTTTTATTTGTTTTTTATTTCTATATATCGTCCCCTTTAATCAATAGCCCCCAAAAGAATCATTGATTGTTTTGGTAACCATGTCATTCATTATATCACACCTACAAAGTAATATTTGAAGAAGATAAGTGAGAACAGAAAACGGTTCAGATGAAGAAAAAAAATGGAAGTGAATGAACAGGGATAGAAATAGATAGACAGGCAGACACAGATAGATGGATAGATAGATAGATAGATAGATGTATATTTCTCAACGTGGTTCCATCTTCTCGCCCTTTAAAATACCAGCTCGGAGGTGTTGCTGTTTTAGGAATCAAGTAATATTTTCAAAGCTCGATCGAAAGTATCACATCTTAATCCAGTTTGTAGCACATGTTGTTATCATATTTGTATTTTCCCGATCGATTTTCTCTTTTATTAATTGTTAACGTGCATCCACTCTTTTTAACTTCATTTTTTTTATTCTCTCTCTCTCTCTCCCTCCCACCCACACATACTCACCTTCTTACTACCTGGCCAAGCTAATACAAGTCTGGGCTCCTTAATTGCTCCTCGGTTACCTGTTCCTCCGCTAATTACCTGAGGGATATATTTGACACCTGAAGCTCCCCGGCCTTGTCTTCGCCAGGTAAGCGTCGAGGCCCCGCGCGGCGCCCCGGTAATTACCACTGGCCAGGTGAAGCTAATTAGACATAGGTAGGGAGGGTTCGTGGCTTCCCTTCCCTCCGTCACTTTTTTCTCGTCTTCCCGTTCTGTAGTTTTTTTTTTTTTTTTTCATCTTACCCATTTTCTAATTATTTTCTTGTTTTCGTTCTCTTTATTTCGTTTTCTGGTTCCTCAATTAAGAATATCATTAAAAAATAGCTCTTTACATTCATTAATACTTGTAACGAAAATATGATAATTGCTGAAACCACTATTTTAAAAAAAGACGATGATCTTTTCAAACGTCTGATGCCGCTCTTCTCTTCCAAAGTTCATAGAAAAGTCCATATTTCATAAAGGATGTCTTCATGGTGTTTGCCGACTTGCATATCATTTTAGTATCAGTGGCTACAGGGGGGTCTCCTACTGGTTTGTTTGTAGCTGGCGATGGTTGTGGTTACTGATGGTGATTGTGGTCGTGGGCAAACTATAGAGGCGCATGAGGAGGTAAGGTGAAAGGAGAGAGGAGAGGCGGTGATGAAGAGAAAAGGGAAAACAGAAGGAACAGAAAGAAGGAAGCATAAAAGAGCCGTACACACCCGACTGGAGAGAAGGAAATTGATAGGTAAAGGCATGGATAGATAAATAGATGGTTAGATATATAGATGGAAAGATAGATAGTTAGATAAATAGATAGATGATAGAAAACTGAAGGGCGGAAAAGAGGAAGCAAGATTGTTGATTAATTTTATATCTTGAAAAATGATTAATGGAGGCAGTCTTAGGGTGTGTTAGTGTTGTGTTCGGGTGTGTACGGATATTCCAAACGAAAGAAAAGGGATAAAGAACGGAAAGAGTAGAATGATGATGACAATGATAATACGGGGTAAAGAAAGAAGTGGGTAAGAGAGAAGCATGAGAAACGAGAGAAAGAAATGAAGTTATGAAGAGCAGTTGGAGGAGTAATAGAAGGAAATAAAGAAAAAGCAGCTGAAATGTGACTAGGGCAACGGAGAAGAAGAAGAAGAAGAAGAAGAAGAAGAGGAGGAAGAAGAAAAAGAAGAAGAAGAAAAACAAGAAGAAGAAAAAGAAAATGTAAAAGAAGAAAAACGACAAAAAAAAAGACAAAAAAAAGATGAAAGTAAACCAAAACAAGACCAGTAACCAAGAAAAACAACAACAGGAGGAGGAGGAGGAGGAAAAGGGTGGAGGGAGCAGCAGCAGAAAGAGGAGAAACAGGCGGAGTAAGGAGTGAAGGGAAGTCATCCGTAACTAAAGACTCTCCAATGTTTGTTATCGCGGCTTGTTTGTTAAGGTTACGGAAGGGAGGGAGGGAGGGAGGATAGGGAAAGAGGTGTAAAGGAAGAAGGGAGGAAGAAAAAAATGAGCCAGGGGAGGAAGAAGGAAGGAAGAGGCTGAGAGAAAAGAAGGGAGAGACTGGAGGAAGAGCGAGAACGATAGATAGATAGATAGCGAGAGATAGGTAGAAAACAGAAGGGAGGAGGGGAGAGATTGAAAAGGAGGAGGTGTGAGGGAAGAAGGTAAGGAGAAAAGAGGAATGAGAGGAGGAAGAAGAAAGGAAAAGAGTGTGAGAAAAGAAGGAAGGAGAGAGTGGAGAGCGAAAGAGATAGATCGATAGATAGACAGGAAGATAGACTGAGATGGAAAACAGAAGGAATGGAGGAAAAGAGAAGAGGTATGAGGGAAGAAGGGAAAAAGGAAAGAGGAATAAAGAGAGGAAAAAGAAAAGGATGGTTAAAGAAAACGAAGAAGGTGAGAAAAGAACGAGAGGAAAGACTGAATGACATTGCGAAGAGAAAGTGATTGATAGAGAGGGAAATAGATAGCGAAAGAGAGAGAACAGGTAAGATCCAGGTGAACAGAACGCAAAACAGATGAACAAAAGAATCTGATCACCACCAACACCAATACCATCACCACTAACACCACCACCAACAACAACAACACCAATACCATCACCACTAACACCACCACCAACAACAACAACACCAATACCATCACCACTAACACCACCACCAATACCATCACCATTAACACCACCACCACCAACAACAACAACAACAACGCTACCCCCATCCGTCATAACGCTACCTTCCGGTCCCCGCCACCAGAGGGCCAAGGCGTGGGGGGGGGGGGGGACCATCTTCCTCGCGGCCACCAAGAAGAGTCAGTCGCAGGATGCTTTATTAGGTCCATAAATTTGTCCGCCATGAATTATGTTGTCAGCGAGGAGGATGGAGACACTGAGGAGGAGGAGGAGGAGGAGGAGGAGGAGGAGGAGGATGAGGAGGAGGAGGAAGGGGAATACATGGAGTAAAGAAAGATGAGAAGAAATAAGAGGAAAAGGAAGAAGAATAATGAGAAAGAAAAAGAAAACAACCATTAAGAAAGAGGAGGAGAAGGAAGAAGATGGAAGACAATGGAGAGGAGGAGGAGGAGGAGGAGGAGGAGGAGGAAGGGGAGGAGGAACATATGGAGTAAAGAAAGATGAGAACAAATAAGAATAAAAGGAGGAAGAAAAATGAGGAAAAAAAAGAAGACAACCATTAAGAAAGAGGAGGAGAAGGAAGAAGAGGAAGGGGGACACATGGAGTAAAGAAAGATGAGAACAAATAAGAGAAAGAGGAAGAAGAAAAATGAGGAGGAAAAAGAAGACAACCATTAAGAAAGAGGAGGGGAAGGAAAAAGTTGGAAGACAATGGAGAGGAGGAGGAGGAGGAAGGGGAACACGTGGAGGAAAGAAAGATGAGAACAAATAAGAGGAAGAAGAAAAATGAGGAAGAAAAAGAAGACAACCATTAAGAAAGAGGAGGAGAAGGAAGAAGATGGAAGACAGTGGAGAGGAGGAGGAGGAGGAGGAAGAAGAAGAATATATGGAGAAAAGAAAGATGAGAACAAAGAAGAGGAGTAGGAGGAGGAAAAATCAAGAGGAAGAGAAGGAAAAAGAAAACGGTGATGATAAATGAGAAGAAGAAGGAAGAAGATGAACATATGAAGAAATAAAAGACGAGAATAAAGAGGAGGAAGAAAGGTCAAACAAAGCCGGTAGTGAAAAAGGAGGAGAAGGATGAAGAAGGAAGAGAATGCAGAGAAGGAGAAGAATGGGGAGGATAGGAAAGAGAAGGAGAGAGCTGAGACTGTGGTAGCGGTGAATGATAAGGAGGAGGAGGAGGAGGAGGTGATGAAACTGTAGATGTGTAAAAGAAAAGTAAAAAGAAGGGCGAAGAAACATGCTTAGAAGGTTGTGGTATACAGCAGAAGCAGAAGTGTTAGATTACGACTGTGGAGAAATAGGAGGAGGTAATGGAGGAAGAGGGAATGGAGGGGAGAGGAAAGATATGGCACTGATGATTGTGGGAAGGAAATAGGAAAGGAGAAAGGGACAAAAAGGAGAAAAGAAGATTGGAAGGCAGCAATGGAGAAATAGGAGGAGGTAATGGAGGAAGAGGGATTGGAGGGGAGAGGGAAGATGTGGCAGTGATGATTGTGGAATGGAAGGAAAGAGGAAAGGAGAAAGGGGTAAAAAGGAGAAAAGAAGATTGGATGACAGCAGTGGAGAAATACATAGAAGGGAGACATGACAATGATGGTAGAGGGAATGGATTGAAAAAGGAAAGGAGAAATGAGGAAAAAAGTAGGAAAGGAATGGGAAAGCGAAAGTAAGAATGGGGGAAAGGGAAAGTTATAAAAAGAATGTATGGAAAGGAGAAAAGGGAGAAAATGAAAGGAAGAAGAAAAGTAAACCAGAAGAAAAAGAGAAATAGTAAATGAGCGAAGGAAGAGGAATAGATAAAAAAATGAAAATGAAAAAAAGTAGAAGAGGAGAAGTAGAAAATGGTAGAATGGATAAATAGAAAATGAAGAAAAAAAGAAATCAATAAAAAAGATAATGAAAAATGAACTTGAGGAAGGGAAATGGACAAGAGCGAATGAAAGATGAAAAATTATATTCCATAGAAAGAAAATTAACTTTTGGGCTTAGCTACAAGGAAATAAAGGTTAAGGAGAAAGAAAAAAGGAAAAAAACTGCAGTGAGGGAGGGAGGTGTTAGTCTTTGTGGTGTTGATCGTGGTGTGTGTGTGCGTGTGTGTGTGTGTGTGTGTGTGTGTGTGTGTGTGTGTGTGTGTGTGTGTGTGTTAGGGGGTGGGGGGGTTGAGGGGAGGAAGGGTTGTGGTGATGAAGAGTGTGGCTTTCAAAGAAAATGAAACCTAATAAGTCAATTAGAGAGAGAGAGAGAGAGAGAGAGAGAGAGAGAGAGAGAGAGAGAGAGAGAGAGAGAGAGAGAGAGAGAGAGAGAGAGAGAGAGAGAGAGAGAGAGAGAGAGAGAGAGAGAGAAGAAGAAGAAGCAGAAGAAGAAGAAGAAGAAGAAGAAGAAGAAGAAGAAGAAGAAGAAGAAGAAGAAGTAAAAAAAGAAGAACAACAACGACAACAACAACAAAGAAAGAAAACATAAGAACGAAAAAAAAGAGAAAGGAAGAATGAAACAAACAAACAAACAAAAAAACAAAAGAAAAAAAAGAAAAAGAGAGAAAAAACATAATAAACAGAAAAGCAAACAGCAAACAAACGAAAGACGAAAAAGAGATACAGACAGACATGAAAACAAGCAAACAGAGAGACAGACAGACAAACAGACAAGAGCCAACGTGGAGACACTAATTAGACTCGCCAACAGCCATAAATCAGAGAGAGAGAGAGAGAGAGAGAGAGAGAGAGAGAGAGAGAGAGAGAGAGAGAGAGAGAGAGAGAGAGAGAGAGTAACGGTATCGAGGAAAAAGATGGAAAAGAATAGGAAGGAGAAAAATAAATGAGAAAAAGTAAAAGAAGAGAAAGAAGAAGCGTAAGAAGAGAGAGAGAGAGAGAGAGAGAGAGAGAGAGAGAGAGAGAGAGAGAGAGAGAGAGAGAGAGAGAGAGAGAGAGAGAGAGAGAGAGAGAGAGAGAGAGATGAGCCATAATTCACCGGGAAGAGAGAGGATAAGAAGAATGGCTGCCAAGGCTGAACCGGCGACAGGAAATCTAATTAAATCACGACGATAATATATTCATTTCTGAGAGAGAGAGAGAGAGAGAGAGAGAGAGAGAGAGAGAGAGAGAGAGAGAGAGAGAGAGAGAGAGAGAGAGAGAGAGAGAGAGAGAGAGAGAGAGAGATGATTAACGTTCCATATATATCTCTGCCAGTTTCTCATTCTTGATCAACAAATGATTAAAGGAACGGAAAGTAATTACGGTCAAAGGAATGCAGAGAAAAAATACAACAAATAAGAGGAATCGAATATCATGGAAATCGGGAAGATGTAGAAAAAGAAGGAAAACCAAAGAAAGAAAACGAAAAATAAGGATAACTAATGAAAGAAAACGAAGGATAACTAATGAAAGACAACAAAAAATAAGGATAACTATTGAAAGAAAACGAAAAATAAGGATATCTAATGAAAGAAAACGAAAAATAAGGATAACTAATGAAATAAAACGAAAAATAAGGATAACTAATGAAAGAAAACGAAAAATAAGGATAACTAATGAAAGAAAACGAAAAATAAGGATAACTAATGAAAGAAAACGAAAAATAAGGATAACTAATGAAAGAAAACGAAAAATAAGGATAACTAATGAAAGAAAACGAAAAATAAGGATAACTAATGAAAGAAAACGAAAAATAAGGATAACTAATGAAAGAAAACGAAAAATAAGGATAACTAATGAAAGAAAACGAAAAATAAGGATAACTAATGAAAGAAAACGAAAAATAAGGAAAACCAAAGAAAGAAAACGAAAAATAAGTATAACTAATGAAAGAAAACGAAAAATAAGGATAACTAATGAAAAAAAACGAAAAATACAGAAAACAAAGTAACCTAATATACGCAAAAGTAGTGATAGAAGAGAAGATGGAACCGAAAAAAAAAGGTAAAGAAAATAAATAGTACACGAGGAATGCAGAGAGATAATATGACAACAAAGAGTAATCGAATATAAAAGGAAAATGGAAAGGTATTGTCAGAAATTAAGGAAAAAAAAGGAAGGAAAAGAAAAACACAATACTCCAACACGCCATAAAGGTTAAAAGAAGAGAAGAACGCAGTGAAAAAAATAGAGATAATTCAAGACTGAGGAAACGGAAGAATGAGAGAAAGAAGAGGTTAAAAAAAAAAAAGAGACACTATTAAGGGAAACTATTAAGGAAAAAAAGGAAGGAAAAGAAAAACACAATAATCCAACACGCCGTAAAGATTAAAAGAAGAGAAGAACACAGTAAAAAAAATAGAGATAATTCAAGACTGAGGAAACGGAAGAATGAGAGAAAGAAAAGGTAAAAAAAAAGAAACACTATTAAGAGAAACTATTAAGGAAAAAAAGGAAGGAAAAAAAACAATAATCCAAAACGCGACAAAAAAAAAAAAAACGCAGTGAAGAAAAAAAATACGTAATTCAAGACGGAGGAAACGGAAGAAAGAGAAAAAAAGAGGTAAAAGAAGAAAAGAGACACTATTAAGAGAGAAACGGTGACCCAACACGCAAAAAAAAAAGAATGAAGAGAACGAAATAAAAAAGTAACTCAAGTACTATAGAAGAAAAGGAAAGGAAAAAGAAGAAAAGACAAAAGGATAAATAAAACACTACTAAAAATAAACACAGTAACCCAACACGAAAAAAAAGGGAAGAGTGAAAAATATTGTATGCAACTTCAGAGGCCAGGAAAAAAAAGAAAAGGAACAAAGAAAAGATAAAACAAAAATTAAAACAAAGAAAAAGAGAAGGGAAACTACAGCCGGCAATTCCACTCTTAAAAATGGCGTCTGGCTTTCATTAAAACAGAAAAAAAGTGAAAAAAAAAGAAAAAAAGCAACTCAACCACCGAATTAGGGACCATAAGACACATCACTTCAGGCGAGGCAGGTGGAGAGAGAGAGAGAGAGAGAGAGAGAGAGAGAGAGAGAGAGAGAGAGAGATTAGACTCACCACAATGAAAAAAGGAAGAATACAAAGAATCACAGAGAGAGAGAGAGAGAGAGAGAGAGAGAGAGAGAGAGAGAGAGAGAGAGAGAGAGAGAGATTAGACTCACCACACAATAAAAAAAGGAAGAATAGAAAGAATCACACTAGTTTTTTTTTCACTCGTTGCAATGATGACGCCTCCTCCTCCTCCTCCTCCTCCTCCTCCTCCTCCTCTTCCTCCTCCAACTGCCGATCATTACCGATTTCGCCTCGCATCGGTTATCTTTTGAGGGACAATAAAGTCCTTCCAAGCCTCTACCATTACGCCAAGGAGAGGAAAACTGGAGGAAAAAAGTGAGGGAGGAGTAGGAGGAGGAGGAAGAGGAGGAGGAGGAGGAGGAAGGAGATGAGCGGGTGATTTACAGGCAGGGAGAAAAAAATGTGGAGAGGGAAGAAGGTGAAGAAAAAGAGGGAGAGAGTGAAGACAAGATGAAATGAGAGAGAAGGAAGAGAGATGGGAGGAAAGGGAAAGGGTTGAGAGAGTGGAGTCAGGGAGAGAGAAGAGAGAGTGAGGTAAGGGAGAGTAAAGAGAGAATGGAGGGAAAAGAGAGTGGGGTAAGTGAGAAGAGAGTGGAGAAAGGGAGGCAGGAGAGAGAAAGGAAGGAAGGGAGGGACTGGAGTAAAAGATAAGGGTAGGGATCAGCGGGTAGGAAAAGACAAGAGGAGTTCACAAAGGAAAAAATATAAAGGGTTTTGAAGTCCCTCGTTTGTCGACTGAGTGACTTGAAGAGAAACTCGTCAAATTTGGGGAAGAAAAAAAAAAGATGAAGTTGCGATGAAAAACTGGTATAGAGAGAGAGAGAGAGAGAGAGAGTTGCTATAGTCTTGATTATCATTCGCTTAAATATTTATGTTGTCAGTTTTATTATTTTTATTATCTCTACTTCTATTTTGACGATGGCTATTGTGATCGATCATTATGTCAGTCACTAGTATTTATTGTCTCGTTTTATTTCTTCCTCCTCCTCCTCCTCCTCATCCTCCTCTTTCGCCGTCTTCACAGGAAATCTATAAATAAGCCCCAGAAGCCTCTTGTTACCTCTTCTGCCGCCCTGCTGTTTTTTCACTTCCTCCTCCTACTCCTCCTTCTCCTCCTCAACCACCTCCCCCTCCTCCTCCTCCCAAACCACCTCCTCCTCCTCCTCAACCACCTTCTCCTCCTCCTCCTCCTCCTTGTAAAACTGGGGAAAACAACCGTTCCTGAGAAAGCTTGGTGCCGATGATCCACACATAATTATAAGAGGGCAGTGACGTTAAGGAAAGTAAATTATTATTGAATCAAAGCAGACGAAGTGGCTGGAAAACCTTAACAGTACCAGCACAGCATCACAGGCCCACCGTTGCCAGATTGTCATACTTAGAGGATAATATTTACCGGTTTCTGACGCCTAACTATTGCCAAGAAACATCAGGATCTAACTCTTTTAACGATAACTATAAATGAGTTTCGTTATTGGAGCCCAGAAGAGAGTTTGGGGGTAGGAAGTCGGGAAATACAAGCGGCAGAGTACGACAATCTGGCAACGTTGATCACAGCCTATCGAGTCCTCATCCAAAACAGTAAACATGACCATTGACAACGAGGAGCGCAAACAACCCCAAACAATTATTCACATTACAGGAGCAGCGAGTAGCGGGCTTTTTTTATTGTTATTTCCTTTTTGTGTGCCCTTGTGCTGTCTCCTTTGCTGTAAAAAAAAAAAAAAAAAAAAACATATACCAAAACCTAAATGTGTCGCAAACAATGTTGGTCACCTGAGAGATGTTTAAACCCAGGACAGTAGACACATGGCCGGAATCCTTAACAGAAATTTGATCTGTTTTCCTAATCGAGAACACTGATTTTGTCTCCGAGGGTTTTCCGAAAGCCTTTGTAAAGTGTACCACGAACGACTCCTTAGATTATGTGCAGCCAGCGAAGCAATCTGACTGCATGTATAAGATAGTATAAGATATTGGTTACTTTACCAAAATAATATAATGAGACTTAATCAGTGAACAGGCTTCCGAGTGGTCCGCGTCATTAGCGGTGTGGCGCAAGGGTCAGTGCATATAATGTCAAGGACTAAAGAAACTAAAATCCTCCATGTCGAACTTTCTTTATGACACCGAAGTAAGAGGTAAAAGACCCTCACGACGGCCGAGTGAGAAATAATTAAAAAAATCAAATGGATTACTTGGGTTCTGAAACAGTAACCGTATTTAGGAGCAGGAAGTAGAGGGCTTTTTTTTTTTTTTCATTATTGTTTTCCTTTTTTTTACGCCCTTGCACTGTCTCCTCTGCTGTAAAAAGAAAAAAATTAAAATCTCATGATAAATTTGGATCTTGGATGAGCACCGGCTTGAAGAAACGTAAGTCATTTGCCATTGGAACAATTTTCTTGCTGTAGCTGCTGGCAAAACGATGAACTTCCTTAAATATCGTTCTGTCTTACGTATACTTTTTCCTAGACTCACTTTCTCGCGACAGGAGTGAAGTGGAGGTTCCCGTAGGCATGAGCAGGAAGTTCATTAACCTGGTCTGCGGGTCATCCTCCTCGTGAACCAAAAAGCCTTCTGTTGCCTGCTCTTCCATGCTTCTGTGTTTCATCCTCTTTCTCCTTATAGCTGCTTACTTTCCCAAATTTTACGCATTTATTTCCTCATCTTCTTGCTTTTGATCCTCGTATTCTGCTCTGTAAGCTCTTGACAGGATAAGTCTGCGTGCAACAGGAGGTCACTGGACGCTGGGAGAAAACTCTGAATATTAACGTCCAGAATACGAAGAAAACATAACAGAAACTGGAAACCTGAAGCGACGAAGACAAGTACGGAAAGATTTAAATGACTATAAATGCTTTCTTGGCCTTGGTTGTGGATTATAATTTTCAAGAGCTATTTTTCGTGGTCTCCCTTGTGTGTGGTTTTTTTTTTAATATTAATTTTTATTTTACTCGGATATTCTCTGTTCCGTGACGACATTTCTCATTTTCCTCTCTGCTGGATTTTATTAATTTCTTTCTCTCCTTTTTGGACTTAATTCATTTCTTCTTCTTCTTTTTCTCTATTATATTTACGTGTCTTTAATTTTTCCATTTCTTCTTCTTTTTTTCTATTATCTTTACGTGTCTTTATTTATTTTCTATTTCTTATTCTTATTCTTTTTCTCTATTATCTTTACGTGTCTTTAATTTTTCCATTTCTTCTTCTTCTTCTTTTTCTCTAATATCTTTACGTATCTTTAATTTTTCCATTTCTTCTTCTTTTTCTCTAATATCTTTACGTGTCTTTAATTTTTCCATTTGTTCTTCTTTTTCTCTAATATCTTTACGTGTCTTTATTTTTTCCATTTCTTCTTCTTTTTCTCTATTATCTTTACGTGTCTTTAATTTTTCCATTTCTTCTTCTTCTTCTTTTTCTCTATTATCTTTACGTATCTTTAATTTTTCCATTTCTTCTTCTTTTTCTCTAATATCTTTACGTGTCTTTAATTTTTCCATTTCTTCTTCTTCTTCTTTTTCTCTATTATCTTTACGTGTCTTTAATTTTTCCATTTCTTCTTCTTCTTCTTTTTCTCTATTATCTTTACGTGTCTTTAATTTTTCCATTTCTTATTCTCCTTCTTCTCTATTATCTTTTTCCTGATTTCAATTTTTCCATTTCTTATCTTCCAGTTTGGCCCGTCAACACTGCCTTTATTATTTTTTCCTCGCATTTTAATTTAAGGAAGATTCGTATTCTCCGTCAAACATTTATGCCGTCTTCTGGTTATCATTTAATATTTCCATCTCTTCCATTCCTTCTTATTATGATTTTTCCATTTTCGTGTTCTCCGGCGTGCTCCTCTTTTCACTTCTCGGGGCTTTTACTAATATATATTTTTTTCTTTCCTTCATGCACTCGTGGTTTCTCCCTGGTTTTAATATTCCTTTTCTGGTGTATACTTCTGGAACGCCTCACTTCCTTTGCCTTCGTGAATTTTAAGTTTATGTTATGGCTACTTATATCTCGTTTTATATTTTTCTGTTAATGTGAATGTTTGGAATTTTGTTTGGTCCATTTACTCTAATTTTTGCTTGTATGATTTCCCCTATACTTTTTTTTCCTCTCCTTTTTCGTATTCTCGTCCATTTCTTTCTATTTCAATCATTTAACCGTTTCGTATTTTGGTCCATTTACTCTAATTTTTGCTTGTATGATTTCCCCTATACTTTTTTTTGCTCTCCTTTTCGTATTCTCGTCCATTTCTTTTTATTTCAATCATTTAACCGTTTCGTATTTTGGTCCATTTGCTTTGTTTTATTTGTCTGATTTAACCTTTACTTACTTAAGCTCTTCTTTTCGTATTTTCGTCCATTTCTTTCTATTTCCATTCTCTAACCGCCTTCTAATCCTCCAATTTTGCCTTGTTCATCCATTCTTGCATTGTATCCTTATTTTAATCTTCTTTTTCTCTCTATTTCCATTCCTTAACTGCCTTTTTCTCTCTCTAATTCCACTCCTTAACTGCCTTTTTCTCTCTCTAATTCCACTCCTTAACTGCCTTTTTCTCTCTCTAATTCCACTCCTTAACTGCCTTTTTCTCTCTCTAATTCCACTCCTTAACTGCCTTTTTCTCTCTCTATTTCCACTCTTTAACTTCCTTTTGATTTTCCTGTTTTAGTTTCCCATTGTTCAACTTCCTCTTCACCCTTCGTTTCCTCCGCCGCATTCTCTCATATTCTTAATTTTCTTCGCGAATGCATATTTGTTTTAATGTTTTCTTTTCTTTTTTTATTTCTTTTCTCGGTTATCTTTTATCTGTGAATGTGTTTCGAACAGGCGTGTTTTCTACTTTAAATTTCCTTACCATTGTACCTTTTTTTTCCCCTTCCTTAATCTCGCCCTTTTTGTTGTTGTTGTTGTTGTTGTTTTCTATATATGGCCGTAAGTCCTTTCCTTCATTCCCTATCCTCATTTAATTGTTCGTCTTTTCTCTCCTGCCCCGCCTTCTTCCACGTTCCTCGCCTCCATCGGCTGGATTCTCAATTTCATAATCATCTTTTCCTTCCTCCCTCGGCTGCACTTCACCCTCTGGTTCTTCTGGCCGGGCATGTCTGTGTTCCGAGCAGACGTGGAAAATTAAGAGTGTGCCCGGGGCCCAGACCGAGACCAGACCTGGAAACACACGGGCGGTAATTAGCGTTAAGTATGAGCGTGATGCGGACTTTACGATGCCGGTCCACACGTCTGCGCGGGGCTGACACGTGGGGGTGGGGGGTGTTGCGGTCACGGGGGAGAGGGTGAGCGGGGCTGGGGGGTGGGACTGATGAGGCAAAGATGCGAACTGTTTGAATAAAGACTGGGTAGGTGGGATGAATAATGAGATGACTTGAATGGGGATAGAAGTGAATAGGATATATATAGATAGTACAGGATAGATAGAGGGTAGATAGGCACAGGTTTGAAGGCGGAGCGAGACAGGAGTACGTGTGATTAGTGCCTGCGTGGGTGTTAGCTTACTGCATGAATGTTGTAAAGGCAAAGGCAACAAGGGAATTTATCAGATAGGGAAGAGGGGAAAGAGGGAGGGTGTGTGTTAGGGAAGGAAAGAAATGTGGAAGGAAGGGGTGGATGGAGAGATATTAAAGAAGAAAAAAGAAACGCTATTAATAGATGGGAAGTTGGGGAGGGAATGGAGAGAATAGTGTAAGAGGAAAGAGTGGAGGAATGATTGAAGTGAGAGACGAAAGGAAAAAGAAAAGAGAGGAAGGAATTGAGTGAAGGAGAAAGGAAGGAACGGAGGGAAATATTAATGAAAAAAGGGAAATAAGCAAAGTATAGATGGTTAAGGAGATACGAAGGGACGGAATAAGAGGAAGAAATTAAGAAAATAATAAAGGAGGAGATGGAAGGGAAAGAGTGTGGAAGGAACTGAGCGAAGGGGAGAGGAAGGAACGGAGGGAAATATTAATGAAAAAAGGGAAATAAGCAAAGTATAGATGGTTAAGGAGATAAGAAGGGACGGAATAAGAGGAAGAAATTAAGAAAATAATAAAGGAAGAGATGGGAGGATGATAGTGGAGAGAGAAAACGAAGAGAAATGACAAAAGAGAGGAAGGAGTGAAAAACTGAAAAGGAGGGATATGAGAGGGGAAAAAAAGAAGGAAATAAAGATGACTGAAGGAATGATAGCGGTGAGAGAGAGAGAGAGAGAGAGAGAGAGAGAGAGAGAGAGAGAGAGAGAGAGAGAGAGAGAGAGAGAGAGAGAGAGAGAGAGAGAGAGAGAGAGAGAGAGAGAGAGAGAGAGAGAGAGAGAGAGAGAGAGAGAGAGAGAGAGAGAGAGAGAGAGAGAGAGAGAGAGGTCAAAACGGGGAAACAGAAAAAAAAGAGGAAAAAAGTGAGGAAAATGAGAGGAAGAAAGAAAGAAAGTGAAGGAACGAAGGAGGATTGTAATGACCAAAGTGTTGTCTCCGTGTGTGTGTGTGTGTGTGTGTGTGTGTGTGTGTGTGTGTTTATATGTGCTTTGAAGATTATTTAACACCCATTATAAATCTCAGCCGCTGTGTGTCTTGTCAGCTACTTGTGTTTCGTCCATTTGTCTGTCTGAGTGTTGCGCGTTTGTCGTGGCGGCCGGCAACACACTAGCGCCCTCCGGTGTACACAGTCGCCCCCACAACGACCGTGACCACCGCTGAAATATTCGAAGATGTTATCGCAGGGAGGAACTAAGAACATGGACACAAATACTCCACTTCGCTGTCTTTGGGTGAACCGATGCTTGAGGTCCTCTGGGTGTGTTAGAGATGGCAAAAAAGGAGATAAAAGGGAAGAAGAGGGGAAGGGAATGGGATGAGGAGAGGAAGGGGAAAGGAATAGAGAAAAGAGGAGAAGGGGAGGGGAAAGAAAAGAGAACGGGGAAAGGGAAGAAGAGGGAAAGGGGAAGTTGGAGGAAAATTGTGAGATACTGAAGGGGAAGGGGAAGAAAAGAAGGGAAAGGGAAAGAAGAGGGAAGGAAGAAGAAGAAGGAAGAAGAGGGGAAGGAAGAAGAGAAGAAGGAAGGGAAAGAGGGAAGGGGAAGAAGAAGAAGGGAAGGGAAAGAAGAGGGAAGGAAGAAGAGAAGAGGGGAAGGGGAAGAAGAGAAGAAGGGGAAGGGAAAGAAGAGGGGAAGGGGAAGAAGAGAAGAAGGGGAAGGGAAAGAAGAGGGGAAGGGGAAGAAGAGAAGAAGGGGAAGGGAAAGAAGAGGGGAAGGGGAAGAAGACGGGATGGGAATGGGAAAAAGAGTAGAAGGGGAGGGGAAAGAAAAGAGTACGGGGCAGGGAAAGAAGAGGGAAAGGGGAAGTGGGAGGAAAAAAGTGAGGAATACTGAAGGAGAAGGGGAAGAAAAGAAGAAGGGAAAGAGGAAGAAGAGGGAAGGGGAAGGGGAAGGAGAGGATAAGGGGAATGGGAAGAAGAGGGAAAGGGTAAAGAAGGAAGGAAAAGGGAAAGAGCAGAGGAATGGATGAGGGAAGAAGAGGGGAAGAAGAAGAGGGAAAAGCAAAAAAGAACACACACACACACACACACACACACACACACACACACACACACACACACACAGAGTCGGCGTGCCTGCGTGCCTGCGTGCGTGCGTGCGTGCGTGCGTGGCCTGATAACATCGCCGATTTAATAAAGGCGCGCACAGGAAAACTAAAGTTGGGCAAATTTTTCTTCCTGAGCGCCGGTTTAATCACTGTTGAGACGTAATGAACACACACCGCGCTGGGGGGGAGGGGGGGGGGAATGGGCGAGGGAGGGGACTGGAGGGACGGAGGAGAAAGGGGGCTACTAACGGGGCTCTGGGGCGGGGCGGGGCTGGTGTAGGTGGGACTGTATATAGACTGCTGTGGCAAGGATACGAACTGCTTTTGCAAGGACTGGATGACTTGGACGAGGGTTGAGGATGCTGGAGTGGGGATAGAAGTGAATAGGATATAAAGAAAGAGAACAGGATAGATATAATGACAGAGATGTAGGATAGAATAGATGTAGAATGGATTGTTAAAGACTAGGATATAGATAGGATAAGATAAAGTAGGATAGGGTATATGAGTGTATAGAACGGTTGATGGAATGGAAAATGAAGGGAATTGGCGGATAATGATGGGAGGTAAGGATAATTGAGAGGGAAGAGGAGGAAATGGAATAAAATAGAGGCTTGAAAGGAAATTGAGGCTGATGGATGAAATGGGAATAAAATGCGATGGAGTATGGAGATTCGTGGGCCTGAATGAAAAATGAGAATGGGGTTGAATGATAGTTTTCGGGATTGATTTAGAAATGAGTCTGGTTAGGCGGGAATGCAAGGTGATGGCGTCTGGGGAATGGAGGCTGGTGGGGGGTGAGGTGGAGCGAGGGACAGAAAGGTGGAGGACTCATGATGGAGATAGAAAGGAATAAGCGGGTTAGCATAGGAAGTAAGGCTGGACGGATAGAGACTAGATGGAAATGGAGACGGTAGGGTTAATGCTTGTTCTGAATACTCGTGAAATAGGGCTGTGGACTTGGGTTTATGGGTCTGTTATTCGATAAGATGTGGTCTAGAGTTGAGCTAGATACTATTACGATAAACTAGACTGTACAAGACTAGGTAAGTTAGGATTTTTATATAATTACTGGTTGAATCAAATGAGCCTGGCCATGGTAGAGTTATCCTATATTATGTTACACAAGACGAGTTTAGACAACAGAAGAGTAAATACTGAGTCAGGTTAGATAATGCCAAGACTAATCAGGTGAGGTTAGAGTGAAGATAGAGTTGGTCACCGTGTACTGGGGTCAGGTTAGAAAAAAAGACCAGGAAGCATAGTAGTTTACTTTTTATTTGGTGGGAGCGGCGAGCAGCGGGCTTTTTTTTTTTTTTTTTATTTGTACCCTTTTTGTTGCCCTTGAGCCGTATCCTTTGATGTAAAAAAAAAAATATAGATAATAGTAAGTTTGACAAGATGAAACTAGGGTGGAACTTAGCAAGATCTTAATGAACTACACGAACAGATGGAGTTAGAAATTATAGTAGATTTAATTAACTTAAACTGAACAAGGTTAAAAAGACTTAGACACATTGTAGTTAATGTGGATAATTGGGTGTTTCATCAGGTGGAATTAGAGAGAAGTTTGTCATGATTATAATGAAGTACACAACACTCCATAAAACCAACGTTAATCAAACTATGCTTCATCAAGTTAATGTGCGGAGGATGTGGCGCCCCGGTGATGAGAAAAAAAAAACATTAACAACAGCAAGTGGGCTTTGGTTGACTCTCCAGGGTTGTAGCAAGTATCATATTACCCACGTATCGCCTGATCTTATTATCACCACCAATATCTTCGCAAGTTTTAAGAATTCTTTGTTGTATATATTTTTTGTCGTGGCGCAAGGTATAAATCCTAGAACTCAGAAACTCGTTGTGACTTCAGACTTCGATTTTTACGCTTCAGAAACCGGCGGGAGACTGTTCAACACCTTCACTTAAAAAGAAGAAAAAAACGAAAACAAAAATAGTACAAAACGATTATCCAACCACCAAAGAATTAAAGACCTATTGATTACATACTGACAATTCACGGGTGATTATTCAAACCGACATCAAAACTTTTTAAACCGCTCACGCCCTTGAACTGTCTCCTTAGCTGGAAAAAAAAAAAAAAAAACTACCCAGCCTCCAAAGAATTAAAGACCCATTGATTATAAATATTGACGATTCATAGGTAATTATTCAAACCGAGATCAAAACTTTTTAAATCTCTCACGACAGCTAAACAAAACAAACAAACAAACAAAAAACTATCCAGCCTCTAAGGAATTTAAGACCCATTGACTATATACTGACGTTTCACAGGTAATTATTCAAACCGAGATCAAAACTTTTTAAACCACTCACGACAACTAAACAAAACCAAAAAAAAACTTATCCAGCCTCCAAAGAATTAAAGACCCATTGATTACATACTGACGTTTCACAGGTAATTATTCAAACCGAGAACAAAACTTTTTAAACCACTCACGACAACTAAACAAAACAAAACAAACAAACAAAAAAAAACTTATCCAGCCTCCAAAGAATTAAAGACCCATTCACTATATACTAACGATTCACAGGTAATCATTCACACCCAAGATCGAAGCCTTTTAAATCACTAACACATAAATCCAGGTAACGCCGCCGATGTGTTTGCTGTCCAGGTGTGATGGTTATTAGGGCGCTGATTAGCCAGGTGCGTGGGGGGCGGTGGGCGCTATGAATGGGCGGCGCGTGACCAGCAAGGGGATGAGGACGTCGAGCCGGGCGCCGCATTCAATAACTTTCCTTATCAGATCGCTTTTGCATGCCCGGGAATTGAATCGAATGGCCCGTGCACGTTTATTATCTCCCTTTATGTTGCCCCGCCCAGCCTCCCCACATTTCCTCATTCCTCCCCACATTTCCCTCATTCCTCCCCACATTTCCTCATTCCTCCCCCATATTTCCTCATTCCTCCCCACATTTCCCTCATTCCCTCCCCATATTTCCCTCATTCCCTCCCCACATTTCCCTCATTCCCTCCCCACATTTCCCTCATTCCCTCCCCACATTTCCCTCATTCCCTCCCCATATTTCCCTCATTCCCTCCCCACATTTCCCTCATTCCCTCCCCACATTTCCCCTTCCTCCCACATTTCCCCTTCCTCCCCACATTTCCTCCCTTCCTCCCCACATTTCCTCCTTCCTCCCCATATTTCCTCCTTCCTTCCCTCCCCACATTTCCCTCCTTCCCTCCCCACATTTCCCTCCTTCCCTCCCCACATTTCCCTCCTTCCCTCCCCACATTTCCCTCCTTCCCTCCCCACATTTCCTTCCTTCCCTCCCCACATTTCCTTCCTTCCCTCCCCACATTTCCTTCCTTCCCTCCCCACATTTACCTCCTTCCCTCACCACATTTCCTTCAGTCCCTCCCCACATTTCCTTCCTTCCCTCCCCACATTTCCCTCCTTCCTCCCCCCACATTTCCCTCCTTCCCTCCCCACATTTCCCTCCTTCCCTCCCCACATTTCCCTCCTTCCCTCCCCACATTTCCCTCCTTCCCTCCCCACATTTCCCTCCTTCCCTCCCCACATTTCCTTCCTTCCCTCCCCACATTTCCCTCCTTCCCTCCCCATATTTCCTTCCTTCCCTCCCCACATTTCCCTCCTTCCCTCCCTCCTTCCTCCCTCCTTCCCTCCCCATTTCCTTCCTTCCCTCCCCACATTTCCTCCTTCCTCCCCACATTTCCTCCTTCCCTCCCCACATTTCCTCCTTCCTCCCCACATTTCCTTCCTTCCCTCCACATTTCCTCCTTCCCTCCCCACATTTCCTCCTTCCCTCCCCACATTTCCGTCCTTCCCTCCCCACATTTCCCTCCTTCCCTCCCCACATTTCCCTCCTTCCCTCCCCACATTTCCTTCCTCACTCCCCACATTTCCCCCTTCCTCCCCACATTTCCTCCTTCCCTCCCCCCACATTTCCTTCCTTCCCTCCCCACTTTTCCTTAATTCCCTCCCCACATTTCCCTCCTTCCCTCCCCACATTTCCTTCCTTCCCTCCCCACATTTCCCTCCTTCCCTCCCCACATTTCCCTCCTTCCCTCCCCACATTTCCTTCCTCA
Organism: Eriocheir sinensis; assembly: GCF_024679095.1. NCBI lineage: Eukaryota > Metazoa > Arthropoda > Malacostraca > Decapoda > Varunidae > Eriocheir > Eriocheir sinensis. Next base: position 12,341,948 of record NC_066534.1, on the reverse strand, counting down.
CTCCCCACATTTCCTCCTTCCTCCCCACATTTCCTTCCTTCCCTCCCCACATTTCCTTCCTTTCCTCCCCACATTTCCCTCCTTCCCTCCCCACATTTCCCTCCTTCCCTCCCCACATTTCCTTCCTCTCTCCCCACATTTCCTCCTTCCCTCCCCACATTTCCCTCCTTCCCTCCCCACATTTCCTTCCTTCCCTCCCCACATTTCCTTCCTTCCTCCCCACATTCTCCTTCCCCCACATTTCCCTCCTTCCCTCCCCATTTCCTCCTTCCTCCCCATTTCCTCCTTCCTCCCCACATTTCCTCCTTCCTCCCCACATTTCCTCCTTCCTCCCCACATTTCCTCCTTCCCTCCCCACATTTCCTCCTTCCTCCCCACATTCCTCCTTCCCTCCCCACATTTCCCTCCTTCCCTCCCCACATTTCCTCCTTCCCTCCCCATTTCCTTCCTCCCCACATTTCCTCCTTCCCTCCCCAAATTTCCTCCTTCCATCCCCACATTTGCCTCCTTCCCTCCCCACATTTCCTTCCTTCCCTCCCCACATTTCCTTCCTCCCCACATTTCCTCCTTCCCTCCCCACATTTCCTTCCTCTCTCCCCACATTTCCCTCCTTCCCTCCCCACATTTCCCTCCTTCCCTCCCCACATTTCCCTCCATCCCGCCCCCCATTACCCTCCGGCCCTCCCCACATTTCCCTCCTTCCCTCCCCACATTTCCTTCCTCCCCCCATTTCCCTCCTTCCTCCCCACATTTCCCTCCTTCCCTCCCATTTCCTCCTTCCCTCCCCACATTTCCTCCTTCCTCCCCACATTTCCTTCCTCTCCCACATTTCCTCCTTCCTCCCCACATTTCCTCCTTCCTCCCCACATTTCCCTCCTTCCCTCCCCACATTTCCCTCCTTCCCTCCCCACATTTCCTTCCTCACTCCCCACATTTCCCATTCCCTCCCATTACCCTGCTCGCTGTGGGGGGTTTTCTCACTCTCGACTCATTCACATTAACCTCAAATGCACCACGAGTACCTCCACCAACCCCCGCCCCCCCCCCTTCTCCTCTATCTCTATCCATGCATAACACCTGAGAGCCATGAGCAGTTCTATCTCGGCGGAAATCTTACACTCTTTCATGAGAAAATCTTGTTCGTTGTGTCAGGATTTCTTTTTTTTTTCTTTTTTTTTTTTTTTTTCGCTGGGAAATCTCTCTCGTTATCACTGGAAAATATTGCCCCATTTCGGAAGTCTTGCCTCCTTGCCTTGGAAATATTTGTATACTTTGTTTTTGTCTTAGAAGAATATTACTTTAAGTCCTAGGAAAAGGTTACAGTAATTTTTTTTTTTGTCCTAAGAAAATCTTCCATTGTCAACACGGTATGATTTTATCATCTACTTCTCCTTTTACTTTTCTATTTTTTTTACTCTGATAAATCGTAAACATGCGAAAGTATGTGAACATAGTTTAAGCACATTATTATGCAGTTGTTCGGCGTGGGAGAACATGTCTCCGCGAAGCATCAACACGCGCGGCAAAGGTTTTGGAATTTGTTAACGTAAGGCTTTGTTAATGAAGACAGCGCTTAGCACGCTGCTCGTGTAAATAGGTAGACCTTCCTTTGAGAAGAGTATAACTCACCCAAGAAAATCATTACTGTCTGGCGTTATCAAGAGTAGTGTGTGCTTTAGATTCGAACAAGTGCTTCATAACGAAGAGAACGTTAAATTTTTATATATGTGAAAGGAACAAAAAAAATGCAACTTCCAGACTTCGAAAAAGATTCTCCACGCTGTATAATCAAGAGTGTTGTTTTACCTCTCTTATTAAATCGGCGGAGCCAGTTTAACGATGAGACTTACGAAAACCGGGAAAACCTGCGAACTGCCCCAACAAAGTATGTGAGTGTGTGCCGCGCTCTGGGGAGTGGCCTGACAGGGAGTGGCGGGGCTTACGAGACGCCGTAACCAATCCCAGCCACTGCTACACATTTGTCTGTAGGTGTTATCAAAAGACCGTTCACCATGGAGGCAGACGAGGATCTTGCAGCCATGAGCAGTGAGTGTGAGGAAAGTGGCGAAGACGGAGAAAATTTGCAGCATCCAGTGAGCCAAGCGACTAAGAAATTTGTTCGTAGGTGTTATCAAGAGGCCATTTACCTGACATGCGATAATCTTGTTTTTGTGGCAAGGGCCTTTTAGCCTAGAACATGTCATTTTTAGGCACGAGAAAGTCCTCCGTCGTATACTGAATTAACGACCACACGTAGTTTTTAGTGGGTTTTAAAATAGTGAAAGATCCTGACGGTGAAAGTATACGTAATGAGTCTCTCTGAACGGACACGATCGTAACCAACCAACCACACACACACACGTTTCTACGGACACTAAAAATAAATTCCGAACGGCTGCCAATACGAGGGTCGACCGTTACCTGTTGGGGCGGCCATTATGAAAATTCGTACCGTCACTCACCTGGGCCATGAACTTACCTGTGCTGACACCTGTACTACACGTGTCCCGCCTCTCAGTGATGCGGCGAACAAATGATGAGTCGCTCCCCCTTGACTGCGTCCGTGTGTCTTGCTGCTTCTGTGAAAAAAAAAAAAGATGAAAGGTCGGGGTAATAGTTGCAGAGAAGGATGAATGAGAGGTGTGGGGAGGGTACTGGTGGTGGTGTTAGAGTGTACTGGTGTTGAAATGTGCAAGAGAAAGTGAATGGGAGGCAGGGGTCGTGGGGGAGGGGGGAGGTCGTTAAGGTGAATGCATTGAGTAGGGTTTCTTTTTGTGCTTGTGTGAGTGTCTGTGTGTGTGTGTGATTGGAAGTGATGAGGGAAGTGATGATGAAGGCAGCGGTGATGGTGGTCGTGGTGTATATACATGAGTGCAAGTGGTGGTGAATGACACGTCGTGGGAGGGAGACTTAATTAACTGATGGTGTTGTTTTTATTATCGACATTGGTGGTGATGGTGGTAGTGGTGGTGGTGGTGAAGGTCGAGGTGTTTAAAAAGCTTTCTCTCGGCCATGTGTTTTTGTTCACCTCCATTCACAAACCCTTCACCACCATCACCACCACCACCACCACCACCAATCACCTACAATCACCACAACCCCTCCCTCCCTCCCTTCCTCCCTCCATTCATTCTCCTGCTGCCAAACTCGTCTTACCAGATCAACCCGTTTAGTCTCTTGAATGATTCAGTTGAGGGTTGCAAGAGGGGGGTGGGGAGATAGGGGGAGGGGGGAGGAGGAGGAAGTAAGAATGGTGATGGTGACGGTGCAGTGTCTTGGTGGTGGTGGTGGTGAAGGTGGTGAGTCTCTTGTTGGTGTGTGTGTAGAGAGAGAGTTGTGGAAGTACAATCGTCCGTCACCAGTTATGCTAATCTCGTCGCCGAACGCTGCGTCTGATATATTTAGTTTTGTTTTCCTTCTTCCTCGTTCGGCGACACACATACACCGAGTTACCTACATTTTCTCTTCTGTTTTTTTTTCTTGTTTTTTTTCTTGTTTTGTTCTTTTTCTTATATTTCTTTTTATATTTTTATTTTTCCTCGTCTTTTTCCTCGTTTTTCTTCTTCTTTTTCATCTTTTCTTCTTCTTCTTCTTCTTCTTCTTCTTCTTCTTCTTCTTCTTCTTCTTCTTGACAGCTTTTACCCATGTTTATAATTATGGGGCCGCTGTTTCAATTATTTGGCTCGGGGTTTAAGACCAGATGCCCTTCCTGACACGTCACGCGGAGGCACTGGGGGTCGAACTGTCTCCCCCTGGCTTGACGCTCTAATCCACTCGGCCACCGCGCCCCCATTTGGTTACCTACATGAATTCACCGTGCCACTACATCGCTAAAAAGTTCTCCGTCTCTGTCCATTCATATAAACTTCGTCGAATGCACCGCGTCACCCACTTAGCATGCTCTCCTTTGCGTCACTCTAAGCAAACTTCCAAACACACACACACACACACACACACACACACACACACACACGCGCGCACTTTTATTTACATATGCGCTAGTTATTCTTGCAACTTTACTCTATTTTTTACATAAGCGTCACGGTGATTCAATTTTACTCACCCGTGCATTTATTCTCAACAGGCACTACCGTTAAGTGTAGTAAAGTTATCGTCACAAAAATGTCTCGTCACAAAAACGTTACAAGTCATGCTGTTTTTTTTTTTTCCTCTAGTTTGTTCCGTTTTTGTTTGTTGGTTTATTTATCTGTTTGTGCTCCATTCATCTTACTTTATTCCTTTATTATTATGTTTTTTTCTTCCGTTTTGTGTATATGCTAGTGAATGTTTATTTCTTTCTTTCTTTCTTTAATTATTTTATTGCTTTTGCTCTTTCATTCTTGGTTTTAAAAATCTTCTCGCGTATTCCACGAAGTTCCTCGAGACTAAGAAATTGGACACGCAATTTCTTCTTTCTCTTTTTTCTCTCCTATAAGTATACCTCATGCTCGTAGCCCTTCCCAGTCCCCCAATACGATAGATACCTTCCAGACAAAGTTAGATAAATTCGTAGATAGTGAAGATACGTGCCATAGATGGTGTTAGAATGACAGGAGATGCCATGTGTAGTCCCCCTGGCCTCTTGCAGACTTCTTATGTTCTTACACTTCTCTTCTAACCGCTCCTCCTCCTCCTCCTCCTTCTCTACCACCTACTCCTCTTTCTCCTCCGCCACGGTTGCTCCATTCGTCGTCGGCGCACCGTGTGTTTTGGCGTTATTAACCAACATCATTAAGAAAACCCAACACGGAGGAGACGCTGAGGAGGAGGTCGAAGCGTGGAGGCAAAGAGAGCCATCCATCACCCTTGCACAACCCTCAGACTCGCTTGTCTTCGCGCGGCGGAGAGATGAAGACTAATATCTGTGATCATCTCGGCGGCCGCGTGTTAGTGTTCATCCTTCTCCCTGCTTTACGAGACCCGGGCGACGGCGAGGCTGCAGGACGAGGACGGATGATTGGCCTCGTTAGCCGCGTTTAGCTAATGGCCGTATCGTAAGTGCCGGCTCAGCGCTCATTGACGTGGCCCTCCCCGTTAGCGAGGCTGTTACGAGATGATTGTGTTTCGGTCATCTGTCTATCCATTATCCATTCAGCCGTCCAGCCCCTCTCTTCCCCCTCCTATCCTCTCCCTCCGTTCAGCCGTCCAGCCCCTCTCTTCCCCCTCCTATCCTCTCCCTCACCCTCTTATTCATCTTTCTTCTTTCCCGTTAGCAAGGCTGTTACGAGATTTTTGTGTTAGTCATTCATCTATCCAGCCGTCTAGTCCTTCTCCTATCCTTTTCCTCACCCTCGACCTCCTCTGCTTCCTTTCCTGTCTCTTCCTTCTCCTTTCAAAGTTCCTCTTCTCCTTTCTTTCCCGTCTGTCTGTCTGTCTATCTATCCATCCCTGCTCCTCATTTTTCTATCCTCTCCTTTGCCCTCGTCTTTCTTCTCCTTTCTCCTTTCCCGGCTCTTCTTCCTACTTCCCCAATTTCTCTTCTTCCTTCTTACTCGTTTAAAATACTGGTAATTGTGTTCGAGTCATCTACCAATCTATCCAATCCTTCTCCTCCTCTTCCTTCTGTCCTCTCTCTCACCTTCGTCCTCCTCGTCCTCCTTTCCCGTTATCGCCTTTCCTGTAGTCTATCCCTTCTCCTCCTCCTCCTCCTTCTCATACTTTCCCTCTTCTCCTTACTCACTCTCGTATCCTCTTTTTCAGCTTCTTTTTCATTATTCTTACCCGTTACCAAGACTGTTAAGAGATGATTTTATGTTCCTGTTTTCTTCCTAGTCATCCATTCCTCCTCCTCCTCCTCCTGTCTGTCCCACGCTCCACAAAAGTCTCTCTCACCTGTTCTTTCTGTTGCTTCCCTGTAATTATTATTTTTTTCCTTCTCGTTCTTCTCGCCGCGCCTCGCCGTCTTGCAGGTAACTTCGTCTTCTGTTTCACCTGTCGAGAATTGGCTGACAGGTGGCCGGACCGTGGAGGTGGGACAGTTTGCTTAATATTCGTTTTTTTTTTTCCTTTTCTTCTTTCTTTCTTTCTTTCTTTGGCCTCCTCGTCGATCTCTTTCATGTCTCTATTTTTGTTGTCGCTCTTTTTTTTTTACCTCTTTTTCATGTTTTTTTTCTCTTCATGTTTTTTTTTCTTCGTTTTCTTCTTCTTTCCGTCTTTCTCGTTCTCGTCCTCCTCCTCCTCCTCCTCCTCCTCCTCCTCCTCCTCCAAATTTGTCCTCATGTTTCGTGTATGTAATTCATTCTTGGGGGCGTTCACATTCTAGAGATGGAACGAAGAGGAGGAGGAGGAGGAGCAGAAGGAGCAGAAGGAGGAGTAGGAGAAGAATTAGAACACGAAAATTACATGTATTACTCTGGGTATTATTTTCTCGATTTATTTTTCTTGTTCTTGTATACGATGGTTTAGCTCTCGCGTCCTCTGTTTGTTGTTGTTGATTGTTGTGTTTAGTTTTAATTCCAGATGTTTTGGACTTTTTTTTTCTTGGCTGGTCGTGTTGGCTCGCAGTTCTTCGTTTCCTTTTTTAGACTCAAACCAGATGACCTGTTTTCTGCCAGTGTTTTATCCTCCTCCTCCTCCTCCTCCTCCTCCTCCGTCTCCTCCTCCTCCTAATTACACCCTGGGTAATATTTATCATGGACGGCACAGCGGCTGAGGGACTCGGGTTCGCTGTAAGTGTGTCCCGACCTTCAAAGTGAGCCACTCGGTCAACACGACATGAAGTGCAAGCAAGACCGAAGTTTTCTTGAAGTTGATTTTAGTACAAGTGAGGCGTCGTATGGATTGTGTCGTTTAGTTCTGGTCCTTTTATGTTAACCGTATGTAAAGATCGGAAAGAATGTTGGAAATAGAACTTGTGGGAAATGACGAAGAAAAAGTTATTGAATTTAAGTGACTGACATTAAAAGAAGCAGATTGAAATTGATGAATATAAACCCATGTGGTGTATCTTAACCGTGAAAGTCATCATTGTAAGTAAAGATGGTTAAGAAAGATGGTGTTTATATGAAGAAGTCTACTTATAACTAAAAGCAAGTTATGATCCCTATAGCTACATAATTTTAGGTTCAGGAAAAGTTAGGGCAGGAAAGGCCATTACCAGTAGGGCAGAGGATGGGCCGCAAAAAACTCAGTGGGTGTATGATTAGAACAAATACCATTAAAGTTTGAAAAGAGGCCTGATGAACTTATCGATGGGATATCAGAAGGTAAGTGAGAGGTTTCTAAGTACCGGCATTATGTAGGTTAATTAGACTCTTGCAGACTATTTATTGACCTAACATGTGTATCCTCCTCCTCCTCCTCCTCCTCATAATCATTATCAGCATTTTCTTATTTTTTTTTCTTCTTCTTCTTCTTCTTCTTCTCCTTCTTCTTCTTGCTTCTCCTCCTCCTCATAATCGTTATCATCATTTTCTTCTTCTTATTATTATTATTATTATTCTTCTTATTCTTCTTCTTCTTCTCCCATCTTTCCTTGCCACACCCTATCCAGTCTTTCGTTGATCATCCTCCCCTCCTCCACATCCCGCCGCCCTCAGTCCTTTCCCTGCCCTGTCCTATCTTGCCCTAGTCACCCATCTCTCTTGCCTTATACTTTTCCTCTTTCACGATATTTTCCTACCTCAAAGCCACCTCGCCGTAATCTAAGTCCTCTCCCTCTATCCTCCACGCCCCCTACTTTTGTTCTCCACTTCACTCTCCTCCACAAACTCTCCACACCCTTTACCCCTCCTCTCCCCTCCCCTCCTCTCTGCCCTTTGAAGCATTCCTCTGCCACCTCCCCATCCATTCTTAAAACTACTGGTTCCACAGCACTTTTCTTCACATCTCTGTTTCTTCTTTTCCTCCACTTCCTTGCCTTCCTCACTTTCATCCCCCTAGTCTTATTTAGTGTTTGTGTGTGCTGTTTTTTATTTATTTATTTATTTATTATTTTTTTTTTTTTGGTGTGTGTGTGTGTGTGTGTGTGTGTGTGTGTGTGTGTGTGTGTGTTTAATGTTCACCTGTTGATCACGCCACACCCATACCTGTGACTTAACGTTGCATTGCTGCTTCAAATACTATATACACCGGCACTTCCGTGTAAATCATGTTGTTTCAGTTTTGCAAAAGTACATGATCGTTCAGTGTAGGCGTTTCGATTTTTTTTTTTTTTTTTTTTTTTTTTTAAGATTATCATCCGAATCGTCGTGTAATCATGTGACCTCTTTTCGTGTTGTTAAATAGACTTTTATAATAATGTTCATCTCATGGTGGTTTGCTTTCTTTTTGTTTGATTATGTCACAGCGAGTAGCGGGCTTTTTTTTTTATTATTGTTCCCTTTTTTTTTAGGTGCCCTTGAGTTGTCTCCTTTGTTGTAAAAAAAAAAAAAAAAGTGGTCTTCTCTCTTTTGAATTTCACCCATTGTGTCTCTTCTCCCATCCTTCCATTCATCCATCCATCTATTCATATAACGCACATTTTTGCTTTTCTTTTATTTTCTTCAACCTATACAATGTTTCCAACCCCTCCCCCCTTGTAACAACACTCACCCCCCCCCACACACACGCACGCATGCAAACACACACACACACACACACACACACACACACACACACACACACACACACACACACACACACACACACACACCTAGCAACACCAAGTCGAAGTCTTCCCTCCACGTAATCTTGGCAATCTTATAATTTTCTCACGAATTGCAGGTGTGAAATGCGAAGTTCTCTTTAGAATCGCTTCGTGTAGTCGTATAAAGACTCGGCTATTTCTTTCCACCTCTGATAGCGTGGAAAAGGAATCGAGTGGTAAGCGATTAACTGCCAGCCTGACTGACTTACTCTCTGGATAAGTGACTGGCTAACTAAGTGTTTGACCGCTGTAAAGACTGACTCGGTGCCTGACTGACTTCTGAGTGAGTGACTGGCTGATTAACTGTTTGACCCATGGAAAGTCTAACTGCCCACTTTCCTGCCTGCCTCTCTGCCTCCCTGCCTGACCTAGTCTCTATATGAGTGACTGGCTAGCTAAGTGTTTGACCTCTGAAAAGACTTAACTGGCTGCCTGACTGACTTCTGAGTGCATGACTGACTAAATTACTAACTGTTTGACCAATTAAGTGACTATTCGTTTGACTTATGGACAATAACTATTAGATCGCCTGACTGATTGTTTGACCGATTAAAAGACTAACTGACTAAGTGACTGTCTGAATACCTTTGATTGACTGGCTAACTGACTGACTGACTAACTAATTGAATAACTAAGATTGACTGACTGGCTCAAGGAACAACTAATCGGCCAACTGACTGACTGAATAGCAAATAGACTGAGTGACTGACTGACTGACTGACTTTTAAATGACTGAGCAAAAATAGATAACTGGTGAATTATGTTTTGTTCGATAAATCTTTCGTTCACACTTTCTATAAAACAACTTAAATCAGCTTAAGAGGCATTCGCTCCACTATGACCCCCTTCTTTTTTTTTTACAACAAAGGAGACAGCTCAGGGGCACAAAAAAAGGAAACAATAATAAAAAAAAAGCCCGCTACTCGCTGCTCATGCCATACCAGTGACAACGGTTAATTTTCTCCCTTTTTTGCGCTGTGAGGTTTTATGAAGTATGGTTATGTGTTGTGAAGACCATGTATGATCGGGATTTACATAGCTCTGTCTTTTGTTCGTTCCGTTATCGTAGTAGTTACTCGTTCGTCTGTGGCAACGTTTTCTTTCTCTCCTATTTATTGCGTTTTCAGTCTTAGGAATAATGGTAGTGTGAAGAAATCCATGCTTGATAAAGAGTTTCTCTCTCTCTCTCTCTCTCTCTCTCTCTCTCTCTCTCTCTCTCTCTCTCTCTCTCTCCCCCCCCCCCATTGTTTTTGCCTCCTTTTCTTTTCTGTAATCCACTTCTACATCTCTCCTAACCACCTTTTAGCTTCTCTTTTATTTTTCTTTACTGACTCGACGCTCCTTCATTTTCCTTTTACATTCTTTTTTATTTTTTTTTATTTTCTCTATTATCCCCAAACTCTCTTTTCTCCTGACGCAATCTTGCCCCGTTGCCAACACACAAACCCGTCCTTTACCTTCCCGTTCTCCCCTTTCCTATAATTATAACCATTACAGAAATTCACCCTCTAAAAGCTCCTCCTATTTAACCCCTTCCTTATCTCCTCTCATCCTCTTTCCAACTGCAAAAAGAGTTCCTCCTCAGTAAACTCATCCTTACCTCTTCCCCTTTTCCTCCATGCTATGTCCAACTATTACAAACTACTGTCAAAAGAACTACCTCCAAAAATCATCCTCTTTGCCTCTTCTAGTTTCTATCATCTTTCGCTCGTTTCCTTTAGACGCAACAAAAAACAAGCCAAGAAAAGTCTAGGCAAGCCAAACCACACCAATCCAGAACAACAGTTGAAAGCATGGATAAAGCGAGATGGTTGCTTGAGTGGCTGGTTGGAGGAGGAGGAGCCGGTGGGTGCATGCATGGCCGAGTCGCGAGGAGGGAGAAGGCGTGGAAGGAGGGAGCCAGAGAGGGAGGGAGAACCAGTTGTGGGTGAAGTGAATCGTTGGTCGGGTAGTTGTCCTTAATGCCACGGTGAGTCGATGCTAACAGTGCAATCATCTCCCTTATTTATCCCCCGGGCGTGTCAGGTAGCGCCGGGGGGGGGGGGCATTGTGGGTGCTAGAGAGGGGAGACGAATAGGGACTGGGCTGTACTGGGGGCTACCTGGGGGGAACCTGGAGGACACCTGAGGGCTACTTCGGGACTAGGTGGTAATCAGGAAGGCGTCAGGATCGCGTCATAAAGTCCAAGACGTGATCGGGTTCGTCTCGATAGTAAGGAGATTAAGGGAGATAAAGCGAGAAGAGAAGAGACGGACGTAAGGATTGGAGGGAAAGAGAGGGAGAGGAAGGGAAGGGTTCATGAAAGGAGGGGAGTGGGTGCATGAGGGGAGAGATGTGGTATGGAGAAGATCCAGAGTGGGAGAGGGAAAGAGTGGAAGGAAGAAGGGCAAGGGAGAGGAAGGGAGACGGAAGGAGAGGGGACAGGGAGGAAGAAATAACGGAGGCAGAAAGAAGAGTAGGTATTTGTAAGAAAAAGGGGAGAACAAGAAGAAAAAGAAGAAATATGAGGATGAAGAGAAGAACAAGAACAACAAGAACAAGAACAAAAAGAAGAAAAGGAGGAGGAGGAGGAGGCAAGGCAAGGCAATGATGAGAACTTAAAAACATGAAGGAAAACGAGATAAAAAAATAATAAAGAAAAGAAGAGGAAAATGTGGAGAAGGAAGCAGAGGGAGACTACGAGTAGGAGTAGGACTTGGAAAAGGAGGAGGAGGAGGAGGAGGAGGAGGAGGAGGAGGAGGAGGAGGAGGAGGTAAGAAAGGAGGATACAAGTGAGAGTCGGTGGAGGTGGTAGCGAAGAAACGGGAAAGGTAAGGTCAGTGGCAAAGGTCGTGAGGAGGAGGAGGAGGAGGAGGAGGAGGAGGGGGGATGCCGGTTGAAGATGCATGATACTATTAACCAAACAGGAAAAATTAAAAACAACAATAATAATAATGATCATAGTATTACATTGAAGGAAAAGATTATGGAGGTATGGGAGTGGAATATTAAAGAACAGTGGGAATGGGAAGGATGATGAGAAGAAGAGGAGGAGGAAGAGGAGAAGGAGAAACAAGAAGAGATAATTTGGGTAGTACTAGAAAGAAAATATTAAACGTTACAAGTAATATATAAATGGAATCGTGACTACCAAGGAGAGAGAGAGAGAGAGAGAGAGAGAGAGAGAGAGAGAGAGAGAGAGAGAGAGAGAGAGAGAGAGAGAGAGAGAGAGAGAGAGAGAGAGAGAGAGAGAGAGAGAGAGAGAGAGAGAGAGAGAGAGAGAGAGAGAGAGAGAGAGAGAGAGAATGATATAGGAAAGGAAAGAATAAAAATAGAAAGGGAGGTAGGTAGGTTATGTAGGAGGGAAGATTAACGGAGGGAGGGAGGGAGAAAGGGAGGCAAGAAACGTCAGAAAATCACTATCACCCATATTAGGAGATGAGTAATTACTGCTAAGAGACAACCCGCGGTGGAGGGGAGGGAAAGGGGAGAAGAGGAGGAGAGGGAAAGAAGGGAGAGGAAGAGAGGGAAAAGGGAGAAGACGGGAGGGAAAGGGTGGAGGGGTGGATGTAAGAATGCACAGGTGTTGTCACGGAGCCGCCACCCACACCTGCCTTTCAATTAGCGGGAGGGAAAAGATTGAGTCAGGTGGTGGTGAGGGGAGTGGTGGTGGTGGTGGTGGTGGTGGTGGTGGTGGTGGTGGTGGCAGTGGCAGGTAATTAAATAGTTAGTTTAATAGCTAGTCAAACAGCAACGTAAGAGTCAGCTGGTTAGATATTTAGTCAGATAGTTAAATAGTTAGTGGATCAGTCTTTCTTTTCAGTGTTTTGTGTTTTTATCATATTTCGTTGTTGCTTCTGTTTTTTTTTTTTTTTTTTTTTTTTTATCAGCCCGTTCTGGCGCAAGCGAGTGTTTATAGTGGCGCCATCTTGCATTGGCTCATGCTGCCCTCCCGGAGCCCATCTTAATCCTAGAATCTAGAGTCGGGTTGATAGGTGGTCTTCTGGACAGCATGTGGGTAGTTTTAAGCCACTCGGCGGCGGCTGAAAAATCCCAGCTTGGTGGCACCGGGAGGGGATTGAACTCGCGTCCTCCTGAACGCCGCGCCGTCACTCTGTCGACTCAGCCACCGCCTCCCCAAACACAAACGCACCCTCAAACAAAACAAGCAATACAGTCAATACAAACAAAACAAACACACACACTCAAACAGTACCAACAAACATTATGGAGTCTAGCCGAACCAACTTTACTTGCTACTTCATACCAACTTATAAGACCACCTCAAGACCATTTAACACCACTACCATGCCGCCTAACTCTACTTTATGCTATGCCCGCTACTTCAATGCCATACCTAATTCCACTTCGATAGTATCTCAGGTGTATAAGCTTGTACCTGTCTTTGGGTTTCTCCAGGTGAGTGTATCGGGCACAGGTAAGGGGGAGGGAGGGGGAGGGAGTTGAGGACAGGTAGGTGGAAAGGTTGATGGGAGGATAAAGGGGGATGGGGGAGTTACCTGGTTACCTGTCATTTGATGCAAGGTTGGGGATGGTTGGGTTGGGGTTGGGGGAGGGGTTGATGGGACTCAGTAGGGAATCCTGACCCCTATTCCCCTTCCTCCTCCTCTTCCCCACCCTCCCTTCCCCCTACTCTTACGTATTGTATTGCTCCTTTATTTCACCTTGATTCCACTTCTTCCTCTTCTTATTTCTCCTCCTCCTTGTTCTCCTTTTCTTTCCACTTGCTCCAGAACACGTTTCCTCCTCCTAATCCTCCACATATGCATTTATCCCCTCTCCTTTTCCTCCTCCTCCTCCTCCTCCTCCTTGTTAATGGCCTTGATCTTATTATTCCTTCTATTTTTTTCTCCACTATATTTTCTCTCACTTATTATGTTTATATTCATGTACCTCCTCCTTCTTCTCCTCCTCCTCCTCCTACCTCTCCTCCTCATCCCTCCCCTTCTTCTCCTTCTCCTTCTCAAAAAGAAAGAAAAAAAGAAAAACGTAAGACACTATCCTAACACACTCGTACAATAAACCATTACTTGTAGATGAGACCTCCAGGACTGTAACGAAACAAGGATGATAATACTATGGGAAGGCGGCGTGCGGGCGTGGTGAGCCCGTGGACCAAGGATCGAGCCCCACCGAAACATGCTGATTTTTCAAACCATCGCCGAGTGGAGGATAATTACCCACGTGCTGCCCAGATCTTCAATCAATCCTAACTTCAGCGACTTCGTTTAAGTGGAGCACCGGGGGGCAGCGTTGGCTAAGCAAGAGTTATATATCACGGCACTCACTATAAATAAAATTCGCCTGCGTCACTACCGGGCGGTGCCGTTCAAAGGGCCCCTCAAGACAACCTACCGGCACCATAGGCAGCACCGAAAAAAATATATGCTTTTGGGTCTAGAATACTGGTGGGCTACACGCACTTTACGGTCAAAATACAACTTGCGTCCTTCATCGTAGGTTAAATCGGTGAATGCAGTGTCTCGTCCTGTGCCATATAGTGAATGTTTTAGCAGATGAATTTAGGATCAAGAGGAATAGCAAAGAACCTCTCCAACCCAAATGACCTCTCTTCTGGCGTTCAGCGGCCTTTTGTTTTCTGTTTGTTGTTCCCTTTAACTGTTTCCATTGATAAAAAAAATAAAAGGCTGGTGATGTCAGTGAGAAACAAAAGAGAAGAGGTCTGCAAGAGGCTGAAGTATAGAAGCAGCCACGTAATGAACCAGCGGGCTTTCTGTTGCATGTTCTTTTATGTTTCCATGCTTCCTCCTCACCTTTCTCCTCCTCCTCCTCCTCCTCCTCCTCCTCCTCCTCCTCCTCCTCCTCCTCCTTCACGTCTCATAACTTACCTGCTCCTGTATTTTCGGTTCACGTTACAACGATTTAGTCTTTTGGCTTATAAGAGAGAGAGAGAGAGAGAGAGAGAGAGAGAGAGAGAGAGAGAGAGAGAGAGAGAGAGAGAGAGAGAGAGAGAGAGAGAGAGAGAGAGAGAGAGAGAGAGAGAGAGAGAGAGAGGTCACCCTAGCAAACATACAAACAAACAAACAAAACGACATCCTCCCTTCTGCACCCTCCCCCTCCCCGCCCCATCCATCTCACCTTTCCTTACCTTTCCCTTCCTCTCCTTACCTGGCCGGCCGAGTGGCGTCAGTGGCCCAGGTAATCACGGTGACAAATGTAATATTCAGTGCAATTAGCCCAGCGTGGAGACGTCTGAGGGTCCCGGGCAGCCATTAAGAGTGAAATTAGCGTGAAATGGCTTGGTTTGAGGAGGTCTGGTTGTGAATGTCTGAGAGATGGGGAGTGGGGAAGGAAGGGGAAGGAAGGGAGAGAGAGAGAGAGAGAGAGAGAGAGAGAGAGAGAGAGAGAGAGAGAGAGAGAGAGAGAGAGAGAGAGAGAGAGAGAGAGAGAGAGAGAGAGAGAGAGAGAGAGAGAGAGAGAGAGAGAGAGACGGACAGACAGACAGACAGACAGAGAAAACAATGACAAAGACAAAAAACAAAGAAACAGACAGGCAAAAGGAGAGAGATGCAGACACGTAAACAAACAAACAGGCAGGAACGAAAACAGACAGACAGACAGTTTCACAAGATAATTTATACAAGTAACATTGAAAAAAAGGAAGAAAAACGAGAAAAAGGCAAAAGTACTAAAGAAAAAAATGTAACCTGAGAGAGAGAGAGAGAGAGAGAGAGAGAGAGAGAGAGAGAGAGAGAGAGAGAGAGAGAGAGAGAGAGAGAGCGCGGGTCTATATAGATGGCAGGAGGGTGAGTTAGGCGGGCACGAGGAGGGAATAAATAAGGTGGAATCAGGGTGAAGATAGGATCAAAGGGACGCTGGTTAGGGTGTCACACTAACTCAGCCATATGAAGCCCGGACTCGTGTCAGGGGGGAGGGGGCAGGGGCAGGGGGGAGAGGTAGCGTGGGGAGGGGAGGGTTGAGTGGAGGGAACGGAGGTAGAGAAGAGATACATGAAAGAAGGAGGAGAGAAAGGGAACAGAGAAGAGGTAAGGAAAGAAAGAAGAGAAAAGAGGGCGAGGGAGGGAGGAGGAAAGAGGTGAGGGAGAGGAGGACCAGGAAAGAGAAGGTGAGGTAAGTAGGAGAAGGAGCAGGAAGAAGATGAAGGAAGAGAAGGAGTATAGGAATAAGATAAAGGAAGGAAGAGGAAAGAGAGAGCTTGAATGAGGTGAGGTAAGGAAGAGGAGGGAGAGAGGGAACAGGAAAGAGAAGGTTAGGGAAGGAAGAAGAGTGAAGGAGGAGGGAGAGTGATGGAGGGTGAAGACAGGGAGAGCGGGGAGAGAGGGCACGAAAGAGAAAGTGAGGGAAGGAAGAGGAGAGAGTGGCGGAGGGAGCAGGAAGGATAAAGTGAGAGAGAGAGAGAGAGAGAGAGAGAGAGAGAGAGAGAGAGAGAGAGAGAGAGAGAGAGAGAGAGAGAGAGAGAGAGAGAGAGAGAGAGAGAGAGAGAGAGAGAGAGAGAGAGAGAGAGAGAGAGAGAGAGAGAGAGAGAGAGACGTGACAAAAATTATTCACTGGTTGAGAAACTTGCCATATAAGAATAAACTTAAAACATTCAAATTTACATTATCTAGAAACGTAGTAATATTTTCGCATTTTAATTAGGAAGAGAACGAGAAAGAAGGGGAGGGAGATGGTAAAAGAGGAAGGAGATGAAAATGTAAAAATAATAATGAAGATGACGTGAAAGAAGATGAAGGAGAGAAAATGCATTAGATAGAGATTGAGTAGGAGAGAAATAATGAGTAAGTACAGGCATGGGTTATAGATGAGAGGAATGGACTAGAGAAAGGTACGATGAAAGGTAGAAAAAAAATATAAATGGGTGACAAAAGACTATAGGATGAGAGAGAGAGAGAGAGAGAGAGAGAGAGAGAGAGAGAGAGAGAGAGAGAGAGAGAGAGAGAGAGAGAGAGAGAGAGAGAGAGTTGATATGGTACACACTTGTCTGGTTACGGTGGTGAGTAGTGTGTGTGTGTGTGTGTGTGTGTGTGTGTAGAGTGTATTGGGTATTTCCTGGCCTCCGTGTGTACCCTTTGCATGCTCGTGTCACTGTAAACTCATACCTCTTGTGTACTTGTAAACTCGTGGCCGCTACGTACATGTAAACCTTTGCATATGTCAAGTAAACCTTAGCCTGTCGTGTGTGTGTGTGTGTGTGTGTGTGTGTGTGTGTGTGTGTGTGTGTGTGTGTGTGTGTGTGTGTGTGTGTGTGTGTGTGTGTGTGTGTTTGCATATTTTCATTTTTTGTGTAATTTTATACCCAGAGTTTTGTGTCCATGTTGACGGAGAATGTGATGGAAGTGTAGGTACGAGGAAGAATAGACAAAAATATACACTGCTCATTTATTACAAAAAAAAAGACTAAAGGAGACAAAATAAGGGACGGTCGACAGCAAAAAACACAGAAAAATATATCCTTCATAAATTTTGTATAATCCAACTTTGCCACCGTAATATTTTTTCTCTTATTTCTATTAAGATCAAATAAAACATGCTAACACTACTTAAAACATATAATACACAACATAAAACAAACATAAAACATTTGATAATTCCTTTTAAATATCACGATAGTTTCTCCCCAATTCCTTTCTTTAACGCCATAAAACATTTGATACGTAATTCCTTTTAAATTCTACGATAGTTTTTCCCCAATTCCAATTCCATAAAACATTTGAAAATTCCTTTTGAATTTCACGATAGTTTCTCCCCAATTCCTTTCTTTAACGCCATAAAACATTTGATACGTAATTCCTTTTAAATTCTACGATAGATTTTCCCCAATTCCAATTCCATAAAACATTTGATAATTCCTTTTGAATTTCACGATAGTTTCTTCCCAATTCCTTTCTTGAACACCTTAACTAAACTATAATAAATCCACGCTTTTCGTTCTCAAATAACTTCGACCAGACCAATGTTCCTGCAAACCACTGTGGCCGTAACTTTCAATGACCCCCCTTCACCCCTCCCCCTGAGTGATTTATAGCTTGGTATGGACGGCTTAAGTCCTCGTTCTCGTCCTCGTCCTGGCGGTGCTGAGTGCTGCTGAGCTTCACACCTTCACCTGCGGAGTGGCGGCGGGTCGTGTTGATTGCGTCGCCCAGGTGTGAGAGTGGGAGGAAATGTGGTGATCGTGTGTGATAAGGTGTTCCTGGGATGCAGGGTGGTATTCTTAGACGACCCTGCCTCTCACATTAACAATTTCCAAAGGCCAAAACGGAGATCAGTCGGGTTGTAATGAGTGTTTTTGTAGGTTCATGGTACAGAAGGGTCAAACTACCACTAGGGTTGTTAGAAAATCAGTTGCATCATATCGGAGAAAGAGATGATGATTAAAAGGAAAGGAGGAAAAAGCTGTTTATGTAAGAATTTAAAATAAGGAAAAAAAAGGCAATCAACAAAGGGGAAAAATAAAAAATAAAAATACTATTTCCATCACTTAAAAAAATAACAGGAAAGAAAAACAAGAAAGGAAGGGAAAGCTATTCATACCCACAAAAAAAAGTAAGCATACCCAACTAAATAGAATTAAATAAAAGAAGTACCGATAAAAAAAAAAAAAAAAAGAATAAATAAACACACATAAATACACCTACTCTTTAGGGCAGACGAGCGTGAGGAGTTTCGGCCGCGGCACCTCCTCGTTACCTGCGCGTGTCACCTGTTCCCGTTGCACACCTGAGATGGGGCCGAAGGTCTCAGCGCGTCGCCTCGCCGACCTCAGAATTTAGTTTTTCGCGAGTACTCCGACGTGCCGAGAGTACCAGGAAGTTGTAAGGAGGAAAAACTACATTATATTATTTTTTTGGTGTGTGTGTGGATTTTGTGTACGTGTGTGTGTATATTTCTGTGTATTATATGTTGTCCAAGTACACTACAAACTACACTGTTCTTTTGTTGTAGATATGTGTACGTGTGTGTATATTTATCCAATCACACCCAAGTCACACATACATCGCGGACACCTGACGTACAAACTCTTACTAAATACACAACGGACATAGCTATAACGTACGACTCCTTACATGCTATATACACCAAGAGTAGTGTACGTGCGCAGCCTTACACACTACGTACACCGCC
>NC_066534.1:12315718-12318218 GCF_024679095.1 Eriocheir sinensis | reverse complement strand
TACTGCCGGTGAGTGACTGTAAAATGTGGAGGGCGGAGGGGAGAGTGTAGTGTACAGTAGCCTCTCCCCGCGGTGACACGAACTGGGAGGGGAGAGGTGAGACAAATAAGGAACCGGAGAGAACAAGATGTGCTGCGACAAGGATGTACGCAGATCTCACGCCTTTACTGGCACGGCCTCTTACCTTTGTGAAGCTTTATAGCATACTGAATATTGGTTTAACTTTCAAACCTGTCTATAGTTAAAATCAATTTAGTTCACATGATCATTAACCAGTTGCCCCCGATTTCACCGTTATGATGCGTGGTTGCCTCACAATCATACGGACCGAGCGTTGGGCTTCCTGATGCTGCGTCTGAATCTCACCGACATCTCATAACTTCACGTCGTCAGAGTCACAACATCACCAGCACGGTGTCACTCAAAACCAACTGAGTGTACCTTGGACAAATGTACCACCAGATGTTAGTATGAGCTTCAAGGGTACCATTCATGATCAGTACGAAAATATGAGTCAGTGCAGTTGGTAACCATTCCCATGCGCCTCCAACATGTTAGTTTAGATACGATGAGCAATGTATTGTATCGCAAGACATTTGCGTAATTTGCACATCAAAACACTTGCTCATAATACTAACGGCAGCAAGTCTAGGTCAACGTTAATCACTGAAGCGGAAGTGCAGCGCTCGAGGAAAAAATAAATTTTCAAATATTTTGCCCAGAACACATTTCGTCACCAGAAAACCGTCCCTGCAAAACTCTCAAGTGAGTTTCTTCCTCCTCGTGGACTCACATGGGCTGAAAGTTGTGTAAGAGCGGTGTTGATAAACAAACGCGTCGCCGCTCCCGTGCTGTGGAGGGGACGCGGGCAGGGTGACGGGGCTGGCCGCTGGTGCTCGCCGCCCTCCTCACTCCCTCAGCGTGTCAGGGGGATTAAGATAGCGTCCGTGGCGGCGGCGACGCGGCGGGCAAGGGAGAGGACAGCGTGGCCGCTGGACGTCAAGCGAGGGACTCACCTGGAAGAGAGAGAGAGAGAGAGAGAGAGAGAGAGAGAGAGAGAGAGAGAGAGAGAGAGAGAGAGAGAGAGAGAGAGAGAGAGAGAGAGAGAGAGAGAGAGTAATGAACATAAGAACGCAAGGAGTCTGCAAGAGGCCGGTTGGCCTATACATGGCAGCTCCTGTAAGCCTAACCCCACCTAACCTCACTATCCATAAATTTTTCCAACCCCTTCTTGAATGTATCTATGGTATTGGCACCCACAACATGACTGCCAAGCCTGTTCCACTCATCCACCACTCTTGGTAAACCAATCCTTGCCTATGTCTTTGTTGAATCATGGGTGAGTGAGTGTGTGTGTGTGTGTGTGTGTGTGTGTGTGTGTGCACCAGCAGCAGCAGCAGCAACAGACTTTTTCCACCCTCCCTCAAGTGTATCTCCCAGACCGTATATTTTTTTTCTCATTCTTTCCACTGGTTTCCCTGACAGCGGCGGCCAGGCAGACAGACAGACAGACAGGCGGGCAGACGAAGCAGCGATGACAGTGACGATATTGACGACAGCGGCGACGACGACTTAGGAAGTAATCTATCGAGACGTTTACAAGAAATTAATTGGTTTTGTGTATATATGGAAACCCGGAGTCGATCATGAGCAGGGAGCAATTTTTTGTCAATCCTCTTTAATGGTGGTGGAGGAGGAGGAAGAGGGGAGGGAGGGGGAGTAGTGCTGGCGTGCCTGGTAATGATGGTGGTGGTGCAGGTGGAGGAGGAGGAGGAGGAGGAGGTGGAGGGCGTCTGCATCGCCTCAGGGTGGGTGGAAAGATGGAGGTAATTGCCTCACTCCTCCAGAAGGCGAAGACGGAACGAAAAATGTCTCCGCCGTCTCCACCACCTGACGCGGCGGAATGTTCTTACCACCACTACTACTACTACTACTACTACTACTACTACTACTATACTGCTACTACTACTACTACTACTACTACTACTACTACTACTACTACTACTACTACTACTACTACTACTACTACTACTACTACTACTACTACTACTACTTCTACTACTCTAACACCACCGCAACCACCACCACCTATACGTATTATCATTTCTACAAACAATACTCTTATTATTTCTGATTTGATTTTTTTTTTTTATTCAGTCCGTCCCATTCTCCTACGTCATCACCAAATTTTCCATGTTTTCAGCCTTTTCAGAAACTTAATCCACCTCACGCTCAATCCTCAGACGTTCCTTATCCACGGCCGCCACTTTCTTTATATTCCTTGGCTCCCTATCAACTCCTTTTGTCACAGTTGAACCCAGTCTTCAATCCCTTGTCTTCCACTTCCTCTTGCTAGCTTCTTTCTCTCTTCTATACATCCCTACTGAGAACGCCAGGTAGCTATCCTTCCTACATCTCCTCCCCGCCTGTCTCTTATCTCCCCTGCTGCTCAAGAGAACCTTCAAGCGCCTCACCCTGCCACTCCCTGTCCCAGCAAGGA